>NC_039262.1:14417826-14638458 GCF_003368295.1 Carassius auratus
AGATGGAAAAAACAAGCATGTCAGTCTGTCAGTCTTGGCTTTCACAATTGTTTGGCATGTCACATTCATATTTCCGCCATCTATAATTCATCATTACAGAATAAAGGGGCCATAATTTTCACATGAATAATGTAGAAGCAGTGTGTGTGTGTGCTTATGTGTAAAAAAAGGACTCTTGGTGGGGAGGTGGTTGCTGCTGTGAAATGCAGCCCTTGAGGATTTAAAAATAACAACAGCTGGCCTTCAGGACGTTGACAGGAGAAAGTCACACTGTCACGTACCTTTACATACAACACCTGGTCACTTTCACAAACATTGCATAAACAATGTCGGCTATAACAAAACATGGGAGACATGGTTATTATACAGTACTATATGACATCAATTAATAGGCCATAATAATAAATATACATGTGTAAAACAGTTACAGTCATAAGTTAGCAGGAATACATTAATGTGTCTCCGACATGTGCTGGAGCGTTCACACACACCAGCCAGTTCCCAGTTCTGCACGTATTCAGAGCTGAGGTGTGTTGTTCTCAGAGACCTGATCTGTTGGTTGAAGGGTTGGCTATGCTGCAGACACTGTTCATATTAATGTTTCACCGATGTGTGGTATGTCAGACCAAACACCTTCCCTGAATTATGTGGTGAGGATCTTCTCCACAGTTTATGAGGATAACATCATTCACTGTCAGATTTAAATTTTGTTTTTCACATAAGTCAAATCCACATAGGGTCTTAAAGCCATTTGTAAATGAAACAACTTTTTCTATAAGTTCTAAAACATTCATTTACATTTATTCATCTACTGTAACATCTGTACTTGTGGGGTCATATTATGTTGCTATAGAACATTATTTGGTGTAATGAAATGCATTTATGCGGTTTAAGGGAAAAAAAAACATTATTTTTCCACATACTGTACATTATTGTATCTCCTCTATGATTTTTACAAAGCTCATCATTCTAAAAAGCAAGGTTTGCTCTGATTGGCCAGCTATCCAGTGTGTTGTGATTGGCCAAATGCCTCAAGCATTTGACAGAAAGGTTACATCCATTTCCATACTGGCATGACAAGACAAAAACAATAAAACCCACTACAAACGAGGGATCTCTTGCATCCAGTGGGACATAATTACACATAATGACTTATACTGTCTTTTACGCCTTGCGTTGCAAATCGCGCCGCATAAACATAAAACCATGTCTGCATTTTGATCGGAGGAATTACAAACAACAAGCACTACTCTAACTGCTCAAAACTTGTGTTTTAATCATCAGTGGCAAATTATTTAAATATGTAAATGTATTGACAGTCTGTGAGACAGCTGTTAGAATGCCGTTTTAGGGGTGTGTGGTTGACTCTTAACTTTTATAAAGAATATATCTTTGGATTTGAGACTTTAGTCTTTGCATCTTTACAGATCTTCTTTATGCACCAAAAACTTGTAACACTCCAAATAGAAAAGAAAATTTGGAATCACATCATATGACCCCTTTAATGTATTTAATAAGTTTAAACTGTTGTGCAACATCCTACCAATTAAGGTCCCTTCATCAGATGGATGCATCCTTCCATTTGATATCCAACAATACTGTTTGTGTACTTGGGAGGTTGGATTAAATATTTATTTATTTATTTAAATTGAGACTCAACCAAAGACCAAGCATTGTATTCTGTAATATTTGCTGAATCTTTGTTTTTATTCATAAAGCATGTCATTATGGAACATTAAAACCCTTCCTGAAGCCTACCATCATACACAATACTGTTATATGTTTTATTTATATGTTTACATAAAATTCTAACACATAAATTTGTCAAACGTCATTTTATTCATATACAATATCAGAATTTGTAATGTTTTTGAAAGAAGTCTCTCACTGAGTTGTTTACCAAGACTGCATTTATTTGATCAAATGTACGGCAAAGATTTAATATTGTGAAATATTATTACAATTTAAAAAACTTGTTCTAATTTTAAAAAACAGTTTTCTATTTTAATATATTTTGAAATGTAATTTATTCCCATGGTGGCAAAACCGCAACCATTACTCCAGTGCAGGGTGAAGTGACGTCTCTGGAAAAATAGATATAGATTGATGTAGGGACAGTGAAGAGTAAATGATAGACAAGGGAATAAAAGAGATAAAGTCAGCATGAGTGTTAGATGGCACTCATGCCTTGTTGGGCCTCATGACAAGCCTTTGTTAATGCCAGACAGCTGTGCCCAAAATATGCCAGCCTGAGTCATCATACGACAACTGCTCATAATCAGTCTCCGGTGTGAGTGTGGTTAATTTAAGTGCATGAATGTGGTATATATTGCAGAAATTGCTTGTCTTTGATTCTGATATTCCGATCTTTATGAAAACATTTAAAATAGGGTCCCGCAATCTTTTCTCACGTTTCTCTTTGGTGATTTGTGTTTTGCAGGATGCAGGACGGGAGCTGGAATGACACACTCCCCCCCTCTCTGCTGATGAAAGAGGCGTGTCCTACAGGGGGCGTGTCCTTGGAGGGGGATGGGAGCATGCTTTTGTTGCCACCTCTTGATGGTGAGGTTTACTTGGACTCAATGGCTGAGCTAGAGAGTGGGGACGGGGACTTTCCAGAACTTTCTGCTTTCCTGAGCCAGGATGAGATCAGCCTCAGTCTGGACCTGGCTCGAGAAGCAATGAGTGACGCAGGTGACCCAAATGACCAAGATGAACCCCCCGTTCCCACAGAGCACCTGCCCCTTTACTCAGAAACCAAAGACCCCATTCTTCCAGATTCAGCATCTCAGTCAACTGACACCAAATCAGGTAAAGTCACATCCAATCAGAGCATGCCGCTCAGCAGGCCTAACCAGCTCTGTAATGCTCCTGAATCACCTGAAAAGTTTGTCTGCCAAAAATCCATCCACACCAGTATATAAGCAGGACCGTCCCCGGCTGGTCCACGGAGGCCTGGAGCTCAATGAACGAGCTGCTTCAACTTCTGAGTTCTGCAGCCGAGCTGCTACCTTCATTGAAGAGCTCTCTTCCATCTTCAAAGGCTCCACTCGTGTGGACCAGCAAGGTGATGAAGACTCCTCTTCACCTGACAGTGGCTACTTGTCTCCAAGGAGCCAGCGGCTGGCCATGCAGCAGGCCCAGGCACCTCTTTCCTCTTCATCTTCCTCTGAGCCCCAGCAGGAAAGTATGCAGCAGGTTCGGGCTGATGTTGGCTCAGATGAGCCATCAGGGTCGAGGGGTTAGTCTAGATGGACCCAAGAGCCCTCCACGCTTCACCCAGAAACTGAAGAGCCAGGAAGTAGCAGAAGGAAGCCCTATCCGCCTTGAATGCAGAGTGACTGGAAACCCCCTTCCACTAGTCAGGTAGGATAACCTAGTTTATGCTACTCAGGTATCACCAGTACCCCTTAACTTTGGGTTGTGTTGTCTAAAATGAATTTTTTTTTTTTAGGCAACTTGTTCGGGACTTTTTAAAGCACAAGGTGGTAATATGAAATAACATGAAATAAAACGTAAAAAAGAAAATTAAAATTCCTCAGGGGAATGCTTGATTCTCTGCTTGTTCTCAGCTGAAACATACTGGGTATAAAATAGAACTATGAGGAAACTTTAGGAATTTTTAGTGAACTTGTTCTTTTGTTTATTCGTCAAAAGCCCGTGCAAGGAAGAAACTAGCTGTTCCCGTCCTAGATTGCTCTGTTTACTGGGGCGAGCATGATTTCACCAAGTACAACATGTTCCTGGATCAACACCCTTGTCTTATTTGGCAAATGTGTGAATGAGATCTTACAGTAAGCAAGACATTTATGAGTGCCCTTTTTACTTGGTGATTCAGGAATTTGATATTTGTTCCCTGCCAGCACTGGAAAGTTAACAAACACACAGATTGCTATTTTTAGTGATGCCACTGCAGTCTTGCTGGTGCGGCGCCAAACTCAGTCCCCCCTGCGATTGACTCCTCAGCGCTGTGTAAACTCAGAATGATTTCTGCAAATGTTCCAGAGGAACACAAACACAAAGGGAGTGTGTGAATTACTGAATGCCTTTCAGGAGAGTTGACTTTTAAATATAATTTTTGTCAGTAATTTTTTGAGGTTCTTGTGCGATGCGAATCTTGATATGTTTTGTGCTATATACAACTAAAGTGACTTATATTTTGTAGATTTACTGTCCAATACATATAATAAATAAACATATAATAGAAGTCTTAATTAGTGGAATCAAAGCCCTTCCAAACCCCCCATAATTCAGGCACTGAACATAAACATATCAATGGCTCTGCTTTCTATAAATGTAAGCTGTTGTTGATGCTCTAAATAACTCAGATGTCATACTAGATCTACCATATTTTCTCCATTTGGACATTGCATATTGAAATTCAGCATTGTTGACCTATATGCTTCCAGCTCACATTATTGAGATGGCAGCACTAAGCAGAGATCAGCAGAGATCATCTGAGAGAGCATGTTATGTGTGTGCAGATTGTTCAGAGATATTGTTGATGGTGAACTGCTACTCGAGTGGGATATTCCACATTGTGTGTGGGCATAGTGTCCAATGTGGAAATTAGTGGTGAAAGACGGATCACAGAATGCCTGTGTGGTCCCATTACCCACCTTAAGAATCATGTTGGTGCAGCTGCTGTTTGAGTGGGGATGTTTACTTGCATTCAGTAGACGTTTTCATTCCAGTAACTGCTGGTGTCTTCGAGCTCAGTGTGTCTTGTAAGAAGCGATAAGGTCTGTGAACTCTCCAGCTCTTTTGTTAATCTGCTAGCCCTGTTCTTCTCATTAAAATTAAAAGTGCAACTCAACACCTTGACTTAGTGGTTTAAAAGGTCATTTTTATTACAGATGATCCCTCCACTCCATTGATAACACTGAGTTATAATAAAATATTATTAGAACAAGTAGTCGCTATCAGTCAAATGTAATTCCTATTGGCATGTTTCTACTTGCATGTACAGTATTGTTCAAAATAATAGCAGTACAATGTGACTAACCAGAATAATCAAGGTTTTTCGTATATTTTTTTATTGTTACGTGGCAAACAAGTTACCAGTAGGTTCAGTAGATTCTCAGAAAACAAATGAGACCCAGCATTCATGATATGCACGCTCTTAAGGCTGTGCAATTGGGCAATTAGTTGAATTAGTTAAAAGGTGTGTGTTCAAAAAAATAGCAGTGTGGCATTCAATCACTGAGGTCATCAATTTTGTGAAGAAACAGGTGTGAATCAGGTGGCCCCTATTTAAGGATGAAGCCAACACTTGTTGAACATACATTTGAAAGCTGAGGAAAATGGGTCGTTCAAGACATTGTTCAGAAAGAACAGCGTACTTTGATTAAAAAGTTGATTAGAGAGGGGAAAACCTATAAAGAGGTGCAAAAAATGATAGGCTGTTCAGCTAAAATGATCTCCAGTGCCTTAAAATGGAGAGCAAAACCAGAGAGACGTGGAAGAAAACGGAAGACAACCATCAAAATGGATAGAAGAATAACCAGAATGGCAAAGGCTCAGCCAATGATCACCTCTAGGATGATCAAAGACAGTCTGGAGTTACCTGTAAGTACTGTGACAGTTAGAAGACGTCTGTGTGAAGCTAAATCTATTTTCAAGAATCCCCCGCAAAGTCCCTCTGTTAAAAAAAGGCATGTGCAGAAGAGGTTACAATTTGCCAAAGAACACATCAACTGGCCTAAAGAGAAATGGAGGAACATTTTGTGGACTGATGAGAGTAAAATTGTTCTTTTTGGGTCCAAGGGCCACAGGCAGTTTGTGAGACGACCCCCAAACTCTGAATTCAAGCCACAGTACACAGTGAAGACAGTGAAGCATGGAGGTGCAAGCATCATGATATGGGCATGTTTCTCCTACTATGGTGTTGGGCCTATTTATCGCATACCAGGGATCATGGATCAGTTTGCATATGTTAAAATACTTGAAGAGGTCATGTTGCCCTATGCTGAAGAGGACATGCCCTTGAAATGGTTGTTTCAACAAGACAATGACCCAAAACACACTAGTAAACGGGCAAAGTCTTGGTTCCAAACCAACAAAATTAATGTTATGGAGTGGCCAGCCCAATCTCCAGACCTTAATCCAATTGAGAACTTGTGGGGTGATATCAAAAATGCTGTTTCTGAAGCAAAACCAAGAAATGTGAATGAATTGTGGAATGTTGTTAAAGAATCATGGAGTGGAATAACAGCTGAGAGGTGCCACAAGTTGGTTGACTCCATGCCACACAGATGTCAAGCAGTTTTAAAAAACTGTGGTCATACAACTAAATATTAGTTTAGTGATTCACAGGATTGCTAAATCCCAGAAAAAAAAAATGTTTGTACAAAATAGTTTTGAGTTTGTACAGTCAAAGGTAGACACTGCTATTTTTTTGAACACACACCTTTCAACTAATTCAACTAATTGCCCAATTGCACAGCCTTAAGAGCGTGCATATCATGAATGCTGGGTCTTGTTTGTTTTCTGACAATCTACTGCACCTACTGGTAACTTGTTTGCCACGTAGCAATAAAAAATATACTAAAAACCTTGATTATTCTGGTTAGTCACATTGGTACTGCTATTATTTTGAACAATACTGTAAGTCTGTTGTTGTTGTTGTTGTTTCCACTGTTCAAAATCCCCATGGATATTCAAAAGTTGAAATAAACAGATACTGACAACAAACTTGTAAAGTGAGCAGTGGATAAACAGCTTTTAACCCTTTAACTGTCACCCCGTCCTGTAAACGGGACGCCTACATTTACTTCACTATATTACAATTAAATCAGATCTAATTTTGACAAACTATATATCATTAGAAAGGTTTAAGACTCCCAAATACATATTTTACCAATGTTTTTTTTGTTAAAAATTATGTAGGAAAAGTAAGAGATTCATTTATGACAAGGACTACATTATAACAGGAGTTTTGAACTTTGTTTAAAAAAAAAAAAGACTTCTTCATTGCCTTTTCTCTATCACATTTTAGAAATCATCAGAAATTATATATCAACTGAAAACTTAAAATCTCAAAATTCATCCTTTAAACCCATTTTAAATCAGACATTGCAGCATGTAAATGGTACATCAAAATCATGTTACAAAATGTTTTCATTCATGAATTATAAAAATGTAAGTTTGGAGCATGTACTATAAAGTCTATGTTCAAAAATGTGAATGACAGTTATTAAAATACTTTAAAAAAAATAGAATGAGCTATCTACTTAAAAAAAGGATGGTAAAAATATTACACATAATATTTTTGAGTAGTTTTTAAGGCTTGATTTTTTAAAAAATGGAATCTACCTGCATAAATAATGTAAAATGATAAAATCTAAATTAATTAATCTATGACACAAAGTATTTATTAAAATGAGTGAAATGTGCTCATTTATTTAAAGATGATCTCAAAAGTCTGTGATTTTGAGTGAGTGTTTGTATTTGACTTTGAGTTCTTTTGTACATAACAAAAACTCTTTCAAATGCCAAACATAACTGAATATTAAACATTAATAGACCTTTCCCTTCACACTAAAAACACATAAAATATAATTTAATTAAAAAATTGACTCTCCATATCCAGCATACAAGCATGTTGGGAAATAACAATTACCTCTAAAATAAAACTACAAAATTGAGCTAATTCTCTTAAAATAAATAGGTAGCCTTCTTTCATATTTTTTTTTGTTTAATCAGTTCCTAAATTTAATCCTCAAAACTGATTTAATTCCCTTTAAAAACAGGAAAAGGAAAAACATCTCTTGGTTTTATTAGTAAAAAGTCATCAATATTTTCTATACAATCCTAAATCACAATTTCTTTAATGAAATATAAGCACTATTTTTTATATGCCTTATTTTAATTTAATATATTATACATTGAAATGTATTATATTTAATATACCTTATTTTGTTAATGAAAATTAAAAGACCCTTGATATATATATATTTTTTTACAGTGTATAGAATCTTCACATAAAAAAACTCTACAATTTGAGACATGAAATTAACATCTTCTTAATCTTAATTTTTTTGTCTTTAATGCAAGTGTAAATTAATTTGATTATGCATTAATGACAAAAAATGAAACTGGTTTTAGTTTTGCTGTCGTTAACAGCTTAGTTCAGTAGCTTTAATCCAGCTCTAACCAGTATAAACCAGTCTGGATCAGCACGGAAAGTCAGTTTAACCTGCTCTTACCAGTTGTTATTATACAAATGATAAGGAACTGAGGGAAAAGGTATAGCAATAATTTAACACAGTGTAAAAGCAGTGTCAAATTTTCAAGGTTTTGACAATTTTAAGGTTTATAGCCTGGCTTCAGATGTTTAATGTTCTGTTAGTTTGTGTGCATAAACACAGATCTCTGTGTGCTCAGATCCGTACAACACACACTGTTTTCCACCCCAGCAACAGGAGGTATGATGTTGAGCTGGAGAGAGGCAACAGTAAACGGGGATTTCTGCCCACGTGGGGTTGCATAATGAAAGGGGACGGACACACACTTGGACTCCACAGACGTGGTGGTTGCACACTGGAAATGCAAAGCCTCATCCTTCTCCCTCTGCCACTGCAACCGGGCCTCATCCTGTCAATATAAATAGGCCTTCTGCCGGCATGGAGGAGCCGGGCTCTGGAATGCTATCCATGCCATGACTAGACACTTTCCTTATGGCTTTACTTTCTCCACCTTTCTCCACCTTCTAAGGGAACATGTAGGTGTTGGAAAGAGAGAGAGAGAGAGAGCATGTGACCTGCCATTTATCAAAGATTGACTGACGGTGTGGTTTTCGGCCTCTAGGTGGAAGTGTTGCATCTCAGGTTCGAGTCATATTGCGCAAGTCAAGAAATAGTTTATTAACAAACCTCAGAGCAGACACCACAGAGACCCTTGGTATAAATACTACAATGATTACATACAGGTGTTACATAACCCAGGGTTATAGATACTGACATGTTTTTCATAGTTCGCATGGACAGGAGGTAGACAGAGCAGCTTGAGGTTTCTGGAAACATGAGGGAGACTTACATTTCTCAGTAAGAAATACTAAAGGCCTGTTCTCATGTACATGTACAGTAGATAAAATGACCTGTTTAAAGAAGATAATTAAAGATAAATCATTCTTATACTATGTGAAGAGTTAAGGTAACATCACAACGATAGCAATAACAACAAAGAGGAATGACATATTTACAGCTGATGAACGCTAAAAATTCAAAGAGGCATGTAATTGCAGCACATGCTTATAAACAAACCATTATTGTCTGTTGGTGTGGACGGTGGTATCTTTATCCTTATAGTTATCTTTATAGTTGAACACTTCTGTTTTACCTACAGTATAACAAATGTGAGCCATTCCCCATTGATAACATCCTCCTAAGTGAATAATAAATATTCTAATATGTAATTGGAATAGATTTGGAATTTGGAAACAGTGCCAGTTTCTTTTTGCGTCTACTGAACCTGTAAATGACATCATCAACTTGTGTCAAGCTCCAGTCTGAGTGCATCAGAGTTGACTGACAACATTTTGTGTCAGTGAGCTAATGTTGTGCGTTAAGCATTCATCTCTTACATGACTGACTGACAGATCCAAACATAAAGCTTTCTTTTTTTGTGACAGTAAGGAGAAACAATGTACAGTACAATATAGACCTACAGGAAACTTTCCTTCAGAAAACACTTGAGGCTGATGCTTGCGTGAAATTGATCTTCATGGGAAGTTAGTATGGCTGACTGCTTGCCCTTGTCTTTAATGATCCTTCCTGACCAGGATAGTGACCAGGTGACATCTTCCTCGTATCTTCCTTGTTCACATTCTTTCATTTAAACCATTAGCCCCAATCACTTGCAGATGTGGAGAGGCAAGGTGTTAGATAAACATTGGCCTTGGCAGAGAGGTAAATAGTGTCCAGGCTTAAAGAGGTGCCTCTATAGATTTATGAATCGAAGGAATGAAGCCCAGAGAGTTCTAAGAGCGGAGCATGTGTGTCTGTTATGAGTGTGTGCAGGTGAGAATCAGCACATGCCATGGAGGCTTTATCTTTACATTTAGGTGATTCTTTCAAGTGTTGTGTGTTTGTGTGTGTGTCTGTGACAGAATTTCACATCTGTTCCTCAGTATTGTCTTTAGGGCAGTACAGTTATATGAGATGTTACACCATCACTTTGGTATTTATAATCATATTAAGACTTCATTCTTCATTTTCATCTCATTTTTCATTTACCCATTAATTATTGGTGTGGTTGATCACAGTGTCTGCCTGGGAAGATTACTCTTCTTGCGTGGGAGAGCTATGCAAATATGATTTTTTTTTTCTAGTTATCTTAGTTGTGGAAAAGTTTAAATTCAAACAACACAGCCTATTCAGTAAATTATCTATATCTATATCTATATCTATTTCTATATCTATATATCTACTGTATATCTATATATCTATATATCAATAAAAATAAAAAAAAGTACTCCAAATTATATTCGGTGTAGCATAAGATAGATTTTGAGGTTACAGTTTTTTTTTTATACAATTTTTTAATTCTACTTTAATGACAAGTCTTTCGATTTATGTAACTTTGCTTTAGGACTCTCAGTATATGCATTTTAAGGTAATTTACGGTAGGCAACCTAGAAAGTCGAGAGATGCAATTTTCCTCAAATTTTAATAATCACCACCCCAAAAATGTGCATAAAATGACTTTTATAATAAGCAGCTTCCTAAAACACATAGAACAAAAGACATACACCAATAATATCAATTCATGGGTTTAAAAAAGGCCTATCAAATATCTTGCCAACTATAAACCACAATGCTAAATTTGGTACTGGTGAACTTATTCACGATGTGCATTTAAATAATTGCTATTTTTAAACGTAAGATTATAAATACGGTGCATTATTTTCTTATGAAATTAATTTGCTGTTTTGAGTGCTGTATGTGAATTTCAATGTAGGGTATAACGTTTCTCATTGAGTCTGGGTTATTGTCAGTGGTGTGCATGGCTTCATTTAACACTATCTTTTGTAAAGGATCATAAATGTTGCCAGGCATATCTTTATGTATCACATGATGTCAATACTGAGACTTAATGTTATCAGCTAAGGTGGTGTGCATAACTGTCAACATGTTTATCTGATGATAGCAAATAAAATATCACTTGTTTGTGAGTATGTTTACGCTCCACACCTTGATTTTTGAATTTTTTTTTTAAAGAAAATTGTTGCATGCAATTTTTGTGGAAACTTGGGGTAAACAAATACAGGATATAATAAACACCACGAGTCGCACACAAACATATATACACACACAGCAGGAAGACAAGGTTCTCATTATAATAAAACTAATTGGAAACAAAGTGATGTGGAAGTTATGTTCACCCATTGGAGCCGCTTCACAATGAGTGTGTGAGCATGTGTGTGTATTCATTACTCCTCCGGTTAATAGCTCTTTCACATTTTATCACTTGTTTCCCTTGGGCATGTTCTTTGATGAGGTTGCCAGATCTTAGCAGGAGATCCTCCCTTGTACTTCTAAAAATGCCCCTTGTAGTCGCTCTCAATAACAAGCTCGGATTTCCATGCCAACATTTCCCCCCTTCACCCCATCCTCAAGAGAAAGACTGGAAATGAATATATGAAATATGAATATGCTTAACATCTAAACTTTTAAACAGAAACAACATTTCCTGGTGATTTTTCTGTTTTCTTTCCTAATACCTCAGTGATGTTCTGTTTCCGTCAGCTCATTCTTACAACATTTACTATATATGAGGCACTGTAGCACTTTTTATATTTATTTTATCCTTGTTATAAAGGATATTTGCGGTCTATACGATTTTTTTTTTTTAAATAAGCCACTTGTGTTCACCAAGTCTGCATTTATCTAATCAAAACACCATAAAACAGCAATATATTAAATGATATTTAATATTTTCTTGTTTTAATATAGTTCAAAATGTAATTGTTCATGTGGTGGCAAAGCAGAATTATTCAGCCATTACTCCTGTCTTCATGATCCTTTAGAAATCATTCAGATATGCAGATTTGGTGCTCAAGAAACATTTCTTATTATTATCATTATTAAATAATATATCATATATTATTATATGTGTTGAAAACAGTTGTGCTGCCTAATATTTTTGTGGAAACCATGCAATTTTTTATTTTTTGCAAGATTCTTTGATGAGTAGAAAGATCAAAGAAGCAGCATTTATCTAAAATAGAAATGCGTTATAAATGTATTCACTGTCACTTTTGATCAGTTTAGTGCATCTTTACTGAATAAAAGTATTGATTTCTTAAAATAAAGTCTTACTGACTGCAGACCTTTAAATGGTAGTGTACTGTGTTTGAAGAGCCTTTTGATTGTGTTGTTTAACCTTGAACACCTGGTACTCTCCTTGTTTACTTTGTTTCTTCAAATGCTAATGGGACAGAACAGCATAGCAATGCATTATTGTTGTGTTTGTTTGTACGAAATGTCCAGGCTTAATCGGCTGCAGTTGGAAAATTCCTCAAAAGGAAGTGCATCGGAACATACCTGAGGTGAAGAATCATTGATGCATGTTCTGTTACATAGAGCGAGAGACATAAGCAGAAGCTAGAGGGAGAGAGGGAAGGAAAGAGACCAACATAAGAGTGAACAAGGATGTTTTTCCCTGTGCCAACATTCTTGGAATGAACCACAAGAGGACTTGTCATGCAAATAGAGCATTTTCTGACTAGAGTTGGAATTTAAGAGGGGCTGAAAAAGAGTGAAGGGAGGAGAGAGATGGAGAAGTGTGGATATGTAAGGAAGAATATTGCTCGGGAAAGAGTGAGGAATTCTTGCTCGGAAACATTTTGGTTGGCAGCTAGGAGAACCACAAGTGTGTCAGTGTACTACACTGAACAAACATGCAGGCTTTGCTTTGGCGTTAACAGACCAACCAGCACTAGATGCTAAAATACTAAAAGACACACTCATAGCTGTTAAATGGTGTGAGGTCATAAAGGCACCAGTGACGAGTGATTATTATTTATACTGTTACACAAAATATATATATTTCAAATTATAGCTGTTCTCTATTCATCAAAGAATCCTGACAAAAATGAATCACTGTTTCCACAAAAATATTGAAAAGCACAGCTATTTTCAACACTGATAACTTGCGCAGCGAATCAGATTATTAGAATGATTTCGGAAGGATCATGTGACATTCAAGACTGGAGTAATAACTGCTGAAAATTCAGCTTTGCCATCACAGGAATAAATTACATTTTACTATATTTTGATCAAATAAATACAGCTGTGATGAGCATAAGGGACTTCTTTCAAAAACATTAAAAAGAACTCCACACTTTTGAACAATAGTGTATATAAATTAACTTAAAGAAGTGATTATTCTGCTTTAAAAGTATCACAGTATCGCTGTTTGATCTATGGGAAAGGTTCTCTGTCAGGTTTCATCTCTGCTGTTGTTTGGTTGGCGGTAGCTTGTAATTATGAGGACATCTCATAAACATGAGTCTAAACTGTAGCGGGTGTAGCAAGTGTGTTTGTGTGATGCATTTGAAACATATGGATCAGAGATGAGCCAGTGATGAAGAATCTGATCTCATTCCCCTTTAGTAATGACCTCTGACCCTGTATCTGTATTATATGTGTTAATCGCTGTCATGACCTCCAGGCTTTAAACGAGGTGTCTCAACACATCTCTATAATGGAAATGCTGACTTGAATTTTGGCCTAAATCCCAAATGATTATGACTTAACATTGTCTTTGTAATACCCCTGTGATGTGTCTGAATCACGTCAAGTGCTTACAATGTTTCTGTTTTACCTGTACTAGGTGTCATTTGCTACATTACAGATTTTTACCATAGATCTGCACTGAAGACACATTTTTGGCAGAAATAATGGTTTATTACAAGGTTAATGAAAAAAAGGAAATTAAATAAATAATAAATAATCCGTTTAAAAAGCAAAACAAAAAGGTAAATTAGTTTTTATTTTAAATATCTTATTGACCATATTTAGCATCTGCAGAGATCTTTCTTCTTTCTTATATAATTTCCTGTTTTATGTTTTTTCCCAGCATTTTCAGTTTTACATGCTTTGTACATGTTTACAAGGTTTCCATCTGGTGCAGCCCTATCCAATCATATATTTTAAACAAAGCTTAAGCTGTCTTTTGTATGATGATCTTTAGCCTGCTGCGACAGGTATAGACTGAAGTTCAGAACAGTATCTGTGTTCGGCACAGGGCACTTAGACAGTGGGAGATTAGCATTACTGTATGACGTAAACCTTAGCAACGCTCTTCCCATGAAGTGCTGTTGGGTTTTGTTTATGCCAAGACAGTTCAGTGTACAGCAGCCTCCTGGGCCTGAAAAACAATAAAACAATAAATAAAAAAAACCTTGATTACAGAGAAATGCAAACACAAACAATCATTGTAAGAGAGCTCATTTTAGAGGACAGCAAGCGCATACATATTAGCTATAGGTACATGAAAAAGATGAGATTGATAGGTGGCTCTTTATTCAGATTAAATATTTTATATTTATTTAATAATAATAAATTATATCCTGACTAATAATTATATTTATATATTATCTTTATATTGTTTCTATGATATATTTATACTCTGACTACTAAACATATACATTTATTTTCAACCTTTATATTATTTCTATAATATGCCTATATTATATTTGAATATGGTGAGTTCAGATCTCTGTGTGGAGCACTGGCTGCTGTCAGACTCATAGTGCAAACAAAAATCTCACTGGATTATTACAATGAATGGCAAAAATAGTGTTTGGAAATGTAAACTGATATTTCCTACTGACACACTACAGCAAAACATTGAAATAACTGACTTAAAACCAATTATCTTTTATATATATACACACACACATATAGTTTTTTTGCTATAAATAGTCATATACTAATCATCAATTAATCATCTCCCTTTCCTTCCCCTGTGAGAACAATGTCCTGCTGATAGGAAGAGCAATTAAAGCCCTGTAAGCTGTGTGCAGCTTGTGTCCAGAGCTGATAAGAGTAAATACTGCAGCCAGAATACTGCATAATAAAGATGACAATGATGACAGCAATGATGTCATGAGGACAGTGCTGACAAAATGGCAATATCCAAAGACAGCTGCAGAGGAGCATGACGCTGCTGGTGTGAATGAGGCAAAGACGTGGGGAGAGGTCATAGGTCACGATAACAAGACCGAAAAGCCACCAATGGATCCGTACTCACAGAGCTGCGTGAAACAGCACACAATTATCAGCTCACTTCACACACTTGCTTACTTCATACTCAAGTGCACACTCACACAGACAACGTAAAGAACAGTGTGGTGTTAACAAGGAATCTGTCGCTTTGGCATGCTAAAGTCTGTTTGCTAGCGCAGGCATACGCACACTGACGTCCGGAAATATTCAGTGTTATCTTGGCTGATGGTCAGGGCATGTGGACCCTACCATGTATGGAATAAAGATGTTTACACACACTTTGGTAGCAGCATGTCAGGTGGATTCATGGGTATACCGTGATGCAGGGCCTGATATGGCTGTTAGGCCTGAATGTGCCTGAATTCTTGAGTTTGGGCCAAGAGACTGGCAGACTTTGAACCTTAACCTGCTATCAATTACATACCTGTAGTGTATACAGTATCTCTGGTATCTGAAATTGTTCACGCTTGTGTTTGTGGTGTAATTGTATTATGACTTTTGCATTCAGATTCATTGGTGCAAGCAGGAGTTTTTGTTTATGACTGGTTTATTGTATGTGTGTACGTGTTTGTGTGCATGTAGATGCACGCAAGTGTACGTGGGTGTGTGCATGTCTGTGAATGCATGACCCTGCTTACACCTGGTATTCCATCTCGGTGATCCGATCATAAGTGGTAAGCCGTAAATACAGGTGGGGTTCAAAATGTTTTGTTTTATTTTATTAACATGCAAGAACACTTGTGTGACTGAGTTAGTCATAGCATTAGAGATCCTCCCTTGACAAAATCTGAAATCAAGGGTCACTGATGCATTTGAGATGCATGCAACTGTCAGGTGTCAAATGTCACATGCCACTGTCAGGGGTCACTCTTGTGATCGGGTCACTTGTGGTGTTGATACCACATTTAAATCTGGGGATCTGAGGAAGCCAAAAGTTTGAAAACCCCCGTGTTAAAAAATTGTGTATTATTGTGTGTTTCTATGTCTCCAGGTCATGCAGAAATATTTTAACGGAATATGTTACCCTCCAGATTGTGACAGGATTACAGTCTGCCTATTAAACTGTCAAAAGACACAGGCCTCTTCATCTGTCCAACTTCACATCTGCTCATTTCTCTTTCTCTCTCTCTCTCTCTCTAATCTCTTTATATAAATCCGTGTAGCATATCACAGCACTCGTTCGTCTTTCTTTCCTAATTTTTCTCTTTATCACGTCCTCATCCGTCTCTTTCTTGTTTGAACTGTCCCTTAAGAAAATTCTTTCCACACTGCTCATAATTCCTCTCCTCTGTCTCTTTCCTCTTCTAATCCTCTTTCTCATCTCCGTCCATCTCTTTGGTTCGGTGGAGTTCGACCGTGAGGCGCCGGAGTTCTGCTGATGATGTCACGATCTCAGGGAGTTGTGTCTCCGAGCATTTGGTTTCGCCTGTTAAACTGACCCTTGTGATATTACCGACTCTATAAACGTCTGCGTTGAGGGAGGCAAGGGTCAGGGTCATCTGAATCATTGGCTTTTATAATGCCTTCGCTCACTGTGCAGGAACTTACTGGAGTCAAAAGTAGGCCACAATTGCACGTGCAAAGACAGAAAGAGTCTGTATTGGCAGTGGTCCGATCATGACAGCTGAAGTTATCGAGTGTGTACATGAAGATTAATGTATTTTGGCATTTATCAATGTGAACATTTTTCCATTTCACATTGAATGGTGTCATGTTTAATAGTGAAACTTTAGATGATTGTACTTTTGCTCATTCGTGAAACTGAGCTGTTTTGAAAGTACGATATGTGATCTAACATAAACCTGAGTGTGTCTTTTGAAGAAAGGCCATGAAATATAAAGTTGATTTAGATGTGGAGTGCCGTGTATGCTGGTGAATATCACTGGTGGTTTTAGCAGTTTACAAGACAAGTCCGACACAAACCAGAAACTAAGCTTTAAACCCAATTTGTCTAAGAATTTAAATGGATAGTTCATACAATAAAGAGAAATGTGGACCCCAAAAGAATATATTTTTAAACAATGTCACAATGTTTTTCGCTCACACAATGAAAGTCAGTGGGGTCCGGTCTTGTTTTGGACCCCATTGACTTCCATTGTCATTGACTTCCATTGTATGGACAAAAACAATTCAGAATATCTTCTTTTGTGTTCAACAGAAAGAAAGTCATATTATAGGTCTGGAAAGACTTTGGGGTAAATGAAGACAAAAAAAAAGAAGACAGGAAAGATTGAGAGGAGAATTGATACAGTAGCATGCAAACGTTTGGGAAACCCTTGCCGAATCTGTGAAAATGTGAATAATTCTGACAAAATAAAGGAGATCATACTGAATGCATGTTATTTTTCTATTTAGTAATGTCCTGAGTAAGATATTTTACATAAAAGTTGTTTGCATATAGTGCACAAGACAAAAAAAAAGGCTGAAATTATTCAAATAACCCCATTCAAAAGTTCTTTATATCTCACATGTGCACTTAAACAACGCTATCTTGTGCGATTCATTCATAGTGAACTCCTTCTGGAGCCTGAGAAAGACTCAAACGTATGTTATGTATTTGTGAACACGATGTAAAGACATAAATTAAGCTACGGTTGGAGAATGTTCTGGAAAGCTCTGAACCGTTGAACAGATACAGTTCAGCAGATGTCCAGAAGCAAAATGAGGCAAAACAAAGCCAGAAAGGGCTTCCTGCATGAGAAATGACATCAGTTGTGTCTCTGTCCTTGAACGGGTCTGTTTAACAGCCGTTCCAAGACCTCCATCAGATCTGGATCTGTATAATTTGTACACTGACTGTGTACTGTAAAACGGAGAGCATGTCAGCTTTGTAGTTCGTTCGTGCCTTTGGGCATACATTGATTTGTGTTTGTTGGAAGCATCAGCTGTTTCAAAAGCCAGATGAAATGAATGTGAGTTTGAGGCAGATGTTAGTGAGAGTTTGTGACCGTGTCTTTGCAGTTTTATTGCTTTCTTCAGCTTTTGATTTACAAACAAATGAAATCCATATTTCAACCCCGACACACACAGTACAGGATGAAGGATGATGTTTTGTGTGTGCAACATTAATACAGGACAAGAGAGTTGGGAGGGAAACTATAAAATACACCATGTAAATAAACGCAAAAGGAACCTTTTTACCTGCTCAGAGTCCAGAGAACCCTTGCGTCCATTTCTTCTGAACTTCAGTGCTGGTCTTTGTCTTTCTCAATGCTGTGTATGTATTTCACCATCACTGACTTCACTCAATAGATGTAAGTCCTCCTAATAAATCCTTGTGTTTGGATTCATTTGTCAGATTAACGGTTTGTTTATTATAGTACAATGTTAGAGTGTTTGCTTAAGCATCTTAGTGCATCCGGTGAATTACTACATTTTGTTTTAATTGGTGTTCTTTTCTTGGGGACATGTAAAGTTTGCCATTGTGATTGGAAAAGCATCTTGAGATGATGCTCAGATGAACTTTGGAAAACCTCTGGAACGGAAGGATGAGAGTCAGACGGATGGAAAAACGTAAATTCAAATATTGTGTTTTTTAAAGGTGCTGTGATATGTCTGAAAGAAAAAAAATCTACAGTATTATTTTATACATTTTATAGATTTTTATGTGTTCATAAGGCATCTTTACAATATCAAGTTAATTATTTTTTGTTTAGTACATTACATTGAGTTCATTGAGTACATTTTAGAACAGTAAAAAGGATAAAAACAAAACAATGCTCACTAGATTCTGTGCCATCTCTGCATTGTAAAGACAATCATTATGTCATACTTTTTGTGAGTGGATACACAGAAGATCCAGAGCTTAATGAAAGTCAACAGAGGTTTGGTTCTCTTTGTTCTTTTGGTGGCTTGGTTCACACAGAGCTTTATTGTGGGGACAAAATTGTTCCCAGAAGTTAGTTAAATCTGTCAAAACATCCCTTAGATATGTAAGCCTGTTTCTGCCTCAGAGCAAAAGAAAAAATAATTGCGCAACATAACTTGCAGCATGACTATATCTTGCAGTTTTAAAAAACATTTCGTAACCACATCTTTTTATCTTAACATGACTTTTGTCTTGCAAATGTGACTTTATTTCTCATATGTGATTTTATTTTTCATTACTGCTTTACGACTTTGTGTCTGAAAGCTTAGTGTTTGTGCAGAAGGGTTCCTCCCAATACTTGTTTTGGACAAACTTCTAAGGCAGCATAATGGTTTAATGATCTGCAATAAAAAAAAAAAGAGAAATTCTTGGTGATAACTAAGGGAAAGTTACATTACTTAAAAAAAAATTATGTTTTATTTACACATAAACAACCACTGGTTGCAATTTTTTATTTATTTTTTAGCCCAACTGTCATGGAAATGAAGATATCAAAGTATACATCTTTGCTGCCTTCAAAAATCCTTCAGTTTATATCAATGGACGGGATGTAAAGTGATCATAGAAAAGTCAACTTCATGGCACAGAAGCAGAATCTAGTGTGTCCAATAGTGAACTGTGTTTTGTTTTTATCCATTTGCCATGCTGTGTGCTAAAAATTACTATAAAGTTGACTTTGAAATCTATTTCCATATGCCGCCTGCAGAGGCAGCATTTCTCATCTTTTCAATCTGACTGTGAGCTTTCTTTCTTAATTTAAGCATCGCACAATTGACTTTTTTTATACTGTATTATTATTAGTTTTTTACTCTGAGGCTGAGTTGTCTTCCATACTTTGGCGTTATCAAAGGTAATAATTATTCATAAATAAAGCAAAAAAAATATATATATATATTTGTGCTTCCTCTATTTGTATCACTTTTTCCTGTTTGTAAAGTAACGGCTGTGAAACATGAGCACCTCCTTTGTCAGATGAATAAACACAGACTGGGCACTGTTGAATCGTGGGACACAGACTGAGAACGTGTTTTCGTAGAGGAGAAAGTAATCATGCAAACTAACTTTTTAATGCTAGACTTCTTTCTAATAAAAGAGGGTGTGGGTGTGTCTGTGCATCATTCTGTACTGTGTGCTGGTTTACAAATGCTTTGATGCACAGATATGAGTGTGCGTCTCTTTGTGTGTGTGTGTGTGTGTGTGTGTGTGTGTGTGTGTGTGTGTTTCTGGGGGTTTGTGTACTTTCTGAGCTCTATGCAACAAGCTCTATAAATACCCCACCCAAATGTTCCACCTGTTAATGGAGTGAAAGACTGAGGGCTGCTAACTCTCCATGAAGGTCTGCGAAATGTTACAATCTCAATATGCCACAACACGTTTAAACCTCACCCCAAATAAAGGATTAACTGTACTGTATACAACACAATTGTGTTATTGTGCGAATTTAACATGCCTCTGCCGGTTCCAAAAAAAAGTTATTACTGATAAGATGGACTGCCTGCTTAAGTATCTTGTCTCGCAGTGTCCCAGAATGCATATGAAACAGGTGAGAGCCATCTGTTTGACTGAGACCAGGTGCTGTTAGCTCTGTTTTTAGCTCAGTGCTAACTGGGCTCTTTTATCTGATACTAAAACGAGCTATTTCTGTCTAGGCCAAAAGATTATTGAAACGCTGAATGGGACCCATGCAACTGCCACAATACTATATATATATATATATATATATTTTAATAAATATGTATATATATATATATATATATATATATATATATATATATATATATATATATATATATATTCTTTTATTTGTACAATTTGATACCTAAATGAAGTGTTCAGCACTTGATTAATAATAATGTTAATAATAATAAAAAAGAAACATGACAAAAATTATTGCAATGCAAAATTTCAAACTGAGCATAAGCACTGTTTGCAGACCAACAATTTTTGCAACCTGTTTCACTGTGTTAATGTGTCCATGAGAGAGTGTTAGTAAGGTGCCCGTTGGACTGTGACCCGGACAGGCTGGCATGGGCAACAGCAGAGCTGAAGCAGCAAGAAATTGTTTTTCTGTGTTTGGCTATTGTGTGAGCTCAATAGAGTTCTAGAATAATACCCATAATACACTGGGCCTAGCATACCAAAAAATTAGACCAAATAAGATGACATATGCCTGATTTAATATGAGTTTTGGGTCATGTAAACACTTTATTCAGAATGTGATTAAAAAATTTAGGGTCAGAAAGATATTTCATAGTTTTTTTTAAAGGTCTATTATTCTCACTAAGGCTGCATTTATCAAAAATAGTAATTTTGTAAAATATTTTTATTTATTTAACTGAGCTGTTTTCTATTTAAATACATTTTAAAATGTAATTTATTTCCTGTTATGGCAAAGCTGCAGTCAACAGAGTCACATGATTCTTCAGCAATCATTTTAATATTCTCATTTGCTGCTCAAGACACATTTCTTATTATTGATGATGAACACAGTCAAACAGTTGTGCTGCTTAAAAAGTTTGTGGAAACCATGACAGATTGCCACTTTTGATTAATGCATTCTTACTCAATAAAAGTGTTAATTACTTTAATAATAATAGTTACTTAGCTAAACTTTTGAATGGTTGTGTACCATCGTTTAAACATAAGAGGCTTTTTTATAAACAATAAAACCGTCCTTACCTAATATTTTTTATTTATCCTGCTTTTGTGTTGTATTGGATGTAAATGAGAATTCATGAGTCAATTTAATTCTAAAATTATTAAAATGCATTGCAATAAATGGCAAGAGCCATAACAGGAAAGAAAATATATTTGTCTTAGTCTATTTGTAAAATTTTGTTTTCATGTACACAGGAATATCCAATAGCTGTAAAGAAATAAAATGGCATTTTTGGGAATAAAGTCTTAATTTAGATTTGAATTGCAATAGGATGTGCATGTAACACTGATTGCAGTATGGTCTTGTTATGCTGCAGAACGGTGGCGTGTAAATCTGGTCAGTGAGACCAACCATACTGTGACTGTCCCTTTAAGAAATGTCCTCCATTCACCCAGAAAGCTGTATACTCACATTTGAGTTGTTACTCAGTTTCTAAGAAATACTGAATTTAATTCAAGACCAATTCAAATGGTCGACCGAAGTCAAATGGTTCCTGTGACATGGGAATGTTAATTTGAAGAGATGCAGGGTGAAGTCGATGTTAAAGATTGAAGCGATTTGCAAAAGAGAGAAAGAATAAGAAAAAAATAATGAGTGGGCTGGACGTATGCCAAAGGGTTAGAGTGCCATTGAATCTTTATTCCCAGTTACAGCGAGTCTTTCTCTCTCTCCTCATACTCCTGCTCCCTCCCTCCCTCCCTCTCTCTCTCTCTCTCTCTTCAGCTGGATGTGTGCTTCAGTCACAGCTCTACCCACAGTGGCAGAGAGTGTGTACATGTGTGAGTGATTGAAGGAGCTCTCAGACTTGTGTAGGCATTCAAAGGGAGTGTGTGTCATTTCATACAGACAAAATCTGCATGATTAATTGGCAGTTTTGGCTATACTTTAAGAAGCAAGTGAAGCATAGAGCTCAGGTAAGTTCAACCGAACATTGAACTCTGAAAAGTTGCTTTAGTTATCATTTACCTCCCTCTGCTTCCATTAGTTTAAAAACTACTATATTTAAGAATCATTTCTGCCCAAAGACTTTATTTTATTTTGTACCTTAAATTAATACATTTATATTTAAAATGTAACATTTTGACAAATCATTTTTGAATGTTTATAATATTTATGTAAACAAGTGTTATAAATCTGTTTATCTTCTGTTTTATACTTTTTATCTGAGAATTGTATTTATTGACTATCACATTTATCAGTGAAGATAAAGTTGATTTGTCAAGTTATCTCTAAACTAGATGTCTTAATAAATGCAATATGATGTGCTGAGCAATGCAATAAACTATTCTGTATTATATGGTCTCTTGGTGCAGCATCAGCACAGTTAGTTGTCATTATAGAGTAAACATTTATTGATTCAGTATTCCATAATTTTATTCACTTTTTTATTTTATATATATATATATATATATATATATATATATATATATATATATATATATATATATATATATATATATATATATATATATATTGTACGTAACATATTTGAAATAATATATATTTAAAAAATTAATTTATATTTAAAATATTTCATAACATATTTTGTAATAAACTGTATTACTCTAACTGTAATAAATGCATATTTTTCTGGTATATATTTAACTTCAGATGCATCTTTTGTGCCACATTTGATATGGCAAATTACATATTATTCATACTGTTATAATAAAGTGTGAGTGGGGGGAGTTTTTGTAAGACACAGGCTGGTAAATGTCAAGACTACGGTGGGATGGTATCTCTCTGTGTGTGTGTTTACAAGCACTTCATAATTCAGCTGCTGCAGATGCATCTATCAGTATTTCTATTTGGGGCATCTCTTGCGGTCTTCTCTCCATTCCAATCTTCTTCCCTGGCTCTGACCTTTAGCATCTGACCTGTGATGTCAATTGTAACCAGGCGCAAAATGACTCCAGTGATTACGCTCAGAGACTTCCTCATTTGTCATGAGCATCAAGAAATGGCTCGCACACATGCACTTACTCTTGTTTTTTAGTGTCAGACATGCATGCGACCCCCACCCCACCCCCACTCTCCCAGACTGTCTCCCAAAGCTGGTCAGTGTATAATTCTGGCTCCAGACTTTGTTTCCTTTGTTTCTGAGGTGTTGTCTGAACTGATGTCAGTGACATGAAGCATATTCTTTCAAAACACCTCCAACAGATCCACTGACGGATCCGGTTGAATTTCAGGTCTCTCGGTATGCCAAGTTCATGGAGAGTCAAATCGGATTATTTCAGGCCTTCATGCATGAAAAGAGAGCAAGTGAAAAAGAAACATAGGAGGAAGAACAAGAAAGGTGGATTTATCCAGCACCTTTCAAAAGATGAAGTGCATATATGGGGCATATACGGAAAGAGATCAATAGAATTTACACACACCCAACCACAGCAATTTCACAATTAAACTTTGAATGTATTTATTTATTTTATTATGTGATACTTTCACATAGGTTTCTATAACTGAAGGGGGTTAAACAAATGTTCCTTGTCATATGAGCAATATCACACGTCGATACAGACAGATCAACGGCCATTCAGTCAAAAATGCAAAGGCAGCACTTTAAAATAAAAAAAAACTTATTATAACTTTAGACTTTTCCACAAGCCAAAAATGATATATTAATGAGTTACATTTACCCAAAACAAATATTAACTAATGTTAAACCACGCCCTGGAGCTTACGTCTCTGAAAATGTCAAAGCGAATCTTATATTAACAAACTACAAATCTGAAGTCTAAACAACTACATAATTGCCTAAAAAACTCTTAAAACTAGATTCTGTGACACAAAAACAGTATTATTTATTAAAATTATAATGGATTTGTGCATCCAGATTCAAGAACCTACTGTATATTATTAGTTTCATGTTTCTATAGTCATTATTTCATATATATTAATAATCATAACATTGTTAACTGTAATTTGGCGTCTAGTTAATTCCTTCTGCTCTTTGAATGAGGCTATAAATGTATTTTTATAAAGCAATCCAGTGTTTCTTCAGAATAAATATGTATTTTATTTATATCTCTTTTCATCCATCATTTCATGTTTTTATAGTCATAATTTCATATTTAAAACATCACAAACTTTACGACATGATTTCTGTAATTGTAATTTCTGTATAAATCGCTAGTACTTCGGCACAGTCTATGCTGCTATATATGTATTTTTGTAGTGGAAGCCAAATGTTTCTTGTCAAAAAGCTCTTACTTTTCAGAATAAGACCAGCACTGGTTTCCTTGAAAGCCTCAGTAGTGTTTAACGCTGACCATCAAACTTCCTTGGTCTGTACTCTTGGGGTTTTTACTTGTTTGACTCTTGCCAGATGATCAGAATGTCTTGGTTTTGAAGGTGGCTTATAATTATCCACGGAAGCAGTGAGTGGCGTTTTCTTATTTCTGTCCAGTCCTTTGTGTTTCTCTATGTGATCACTTCCAGTAGTGCACACAAAGATCATTTCAATTGACATGTATCTGACTGTTGTTGCATGATTACGAAAGTGCAAGAATGGAGACAACCTTGACAGTGCAAGAGATTCAATTTCCTTTTACTTGGCACTACTGTAAGTTTGACTGAGAAATGTGTGTTTTATTCATGTGAGAATGAGGGAGTGAATGAAAGCAGTATCCACACATACTCTCCGACTTGTTGTTATTTTCTGTTGTAGATGGAAAGTTTAAATAGGGAGGCTGTGTTACACTGGCCACATCATGGCCAAACCACAAGAAGCAGAGAAGGAGTTTGCACCAGTCCCTCTCTTTCTCTCTCACAGACACACACAGTGTTTGGCTGTGATGGATGCTGAAGAATTAGTTTATATGGTCTAGTAATTACCCATAATGATTGGTCATTAAGTCCGGTTTGCGGATATGACTGACATCTTACTATGGCAACACAAGCAAAACTTGACATGCTTTCTATTTCTTATTACTATAACCACCAGTATGCTTTACAATCATGTATATAATTGTGAATGCTTGATGCCAAAAATATAGTGTATATCAATAAATGAGCAAAGTACAACAACAACAAACTGATACTGGACTCATTAATTATATATATATATATATATATATAGAGAGAGAGAGAGAGAGAGAGAGAGAGAGAGAGAGAGAGAGAGAGAGAGAGAGAGAGAGAGAGAGAGAGAGAGAGATAGATAGATAGATAGATAGATAGATAGATAGATAGATAGATAGATAGATAGATAGATAGATAGATAGATAGATAGAATATAAATAAATACATTTATTATTAATAGCTATTTGTTAGAATAGGCCATTTCCTCTTTGCAGCTGGTGGTTTATATAGGCATTTTCCAACTTCTAGTGATTGAAACTAACAGGCTTTCTCACTTGCACCCACATACCAAAATGGCAAGCTCCACTACTGCCTGTAAGCTTTTAAACCCAATCCACCCACATCTAATTAGTGTAAAGCATTCAGTAGAACTCCAGTGGAAAACTGAACTAGGATTCCTGAACAGGGACGTCTTGTGTAACACGTTCAGGTGTTTATGGCAAACACATTGTTTGTTTAGTTCCATTACAGTGAAAAGCTGCGTTTTAGCCCATAGATCGTTTTTCTGAAACTGTTCTTCAGTTATTTAATGGTTTATTGGGATAACCTGTTTCGTAACAGATGACAACATCAGAACTAAGCTGGTCTATATGCTTCAGTAGGTCTTTTTACCTTCTGAGATACTTTTTTTAAATTCAAAACAGCTAGATGCTGTGCACAGGCCTCAAGACATGCCATCCTAAACATGGCACTCATGGCATGGCTGAAAAGACAGTCACTTGTTTTAAATCATCAAATGTTGAATAAACATGCCACACTTGTCATTCCATGTGATGATGGAGAGAATTCCCTGTAGGGCACTGAGACTGACTGCTCATGGTTCTCCAGTCTGTTTGTGAGTTGTGGTCGGAGATATAGACAGACACAATGAAGTAGTCATGAAGCAATGCAATAAGGCCTTTATTTCTCAACATATTTGGGTGACAACAGTGTATAATAGATGGAATTGGGTGTTTTTGAGGCAGGTTTAACATCCATGCACATTGCACTAAAGTCAAGCTTTGTCTTAAAATCTGGATTTGTTTCAGCATATAGTAAAAAAAAGAAGAGGATTTTGTTTTGTGAGCTGTTATATATATACACTGCATATATTTGCAAAGCTTTATAGATACTTTATATTTAGAATGAATTATTATTATTTAAATGTTTACACATTTTTATAGTCATAATTTCACATTTAAAACAACAAATTCAATATGTGTATATGATTTTGAATTATTTAATATTATGTTCAATTTCAACTAAATCTAAAATTAATAAACGATTAAGCAATGCAACTATAACAATTATTATATCCCAGTGCATTCTAGGAGAAAAGCGAATAGGATTGACCCCCAAAAACAGTTTTTCAGTGTAGGCCAATGCTGGTTTGACTAATTTCAACTGAAAAGCTTCATAGAGATAAAATAGTTGTGTTCCTGAAAGTCACTCGTTTGTAGTTTAGTTAACACACACACAATATATATATATACTGTAGTGATGTGTTTGGTCCCGTGTTTGGTATGTGCTGTGGGTTTGAGTTGTCGGGCAGTTCATCAAAAGTGCCTCGGTTCTTGAAATATGCTTACAAAGTGGTAACTCGAGAAAAGAGAGGAGAGAATTAATAATGAAGACAAATGAGGGAATAGCTGTAGATTGAGTGAGGAAGGGGTGAAGACGACAGATACTCTTGATGCCAGATCTGGGCTTAATTTTGCTGTAGTTGCGGTAAAGCACACAAAAACGTTTGCCTTCACGCAGGATCTGAAACACATGGACATGATGCTTTAGTCGAGCAATTAGAAGCTCCTCCATCTGAATGTGATCACTTGGACTCTAAGCTAATGCACATTTCAATCTGCTTCCTGACCTCAATGACAGTGATGTCTTACAAGCAGAATGTCTTCGAATGAGAGCAGACTGATTTCACCACACAACAAACACACCGTGTCTGCCTGTCACTGTGATTTATGTGACAAATTCCAGCTGTTGGTCATAGATGACCCGAGCCTCTGTTCACTCTCGTGCCCTGTCATGAGCTTCCCCCTTAACACATGGGACACACTCATTTCTATGAACATTTGTACATTTAGTAACTGTATTTTAAGTAAGTTAAAAACACAAGCAAGGGTCAGACTTTATTTTAAGGTCCAATTCCCCAAAAATAATTTGCTGCTTATTAATAGTAAGTAAGTTGTTAATTTAGGCAGGGCCGTAGCTGGGGTTTGTGGGACCCCCGGTGCAGGTTGTACCAGTGGGTCCTGTTTGAAATTGTTTAATTTGTATGTTCATTTTATTTATTTATTTGTTCTATATACACAATGTTTACATTTTTTTATTTGTAGGTGTCCAGGTACAGAAACCAAATAATTATATCTAAAATAGCACTGCATAGTCTTAACTATAAAAATGAGATATACATTTTTACCAAAATTTATTCAGAGACCTTCCACATTTCTCACATTATCACAGTTTACTTGCTATAGTTTAGAAAATGGTAATAAAATATATAAAAGAACTCTTAAGTTAAACTGTCAGAACAAATTCATCTTGATAATGTCAGATAACTTTGATAGAAAGGTATGTAATGGGTTACAATCAACCAAAACTTCAGACAACTGTTAGTATAACAATATTTATGCAACTATCAATAATTTGTTGATCAATTCCCAAGCAATGCGTAATTTTGTTTAGTCTGTGGGGTAAAAAGGTTGCATTAGCAATTCAGGAAAAAACACATAAACAAAAGATGGTGAGGCTGAAGTGTCAGAATAATTTTTGGTCCCAATTTTTTTTAATCAATTTCACTAGTAGTCCAATGAAGAATTTTTGGATATAATATGTCACAGTTAGCTTTATTTTGATAATAAAAAAAATCATATTACTGTGCCAGTAAAACAGAAATTCACCTTTACTATCCTTGTACCTTGATTATAATTATTATAAAGTTTACCGAAACTATAGCTGTCAGACATACTTTCCAGACAACATGTAATCACCACATTCTTGTGCCATCAATTTTCTAAAACTTTAATTTGGTTTTATTAACTGTTTTGTGTTTTTGGAACTGAATTTAAACCACCAATAATCCTTAAGGGGTAAAATCCTCCTCACAGAAACAAAAAACTAGTTTGATGCTGTGGTGAATCAGACACACACACACACCGTAAAATCAGCCATAACTCTTGCTCTCTAGATAAATGATTGTTTTAGGCTTGCGTGTGCCTGTAAAGAGGTGGAGAGACAGAAGAAAAAAAATGAAAATAGAGAGCTGAACACTGCACACTTAATGTGTTTCATCTCATGCCACTAAATCAAGTGTTAACCCTCGGTTCTGAAAACGGTTAATAGCATTTGAATCCATGAATATGATATAACGTGTTGACATACTTGCTTGAGCAGCTTGTCTGTTCTTTCTGTGTGTACTGACGAGTCAAAGAGGATGAGGGATAGATTAGCTGCTGTTGTCCGAGCCATGAACAGCAGAGGGGTGAGAAATGGAGCCGCCAAACCTTGGAATGTCTTGGAATCTTTCCAGGATTCACAAAGGTGTTCTAAAGTGACTCTAACAGTTTCAAACATTTACAAACGCACACAGAAGGGACATTACAGTTATAATGTAACAGACATCCTTCACTTTAATAGCCATGGAGAAAGAAACAATGTTTAGAGATCTGATTTCAAACGCAGAAACAAAAAAGAAGCAGATCTGAAATCTAAAGGAGTATTTAACCCCAAAATTAATATTCTACAATTTACTCACCCGTTCACATAAGACTTGGTTAATCTTTAAAACACAAAACACAACCTGAGAGGTTTCTGTCCCTTCATTAAAAGTACAAAGTGCATCATATATATAGTAAACAGATGCACAATGTATGAGTCAATCATTGATTAGATGTAAAAAAAAATTTTTTTAAGAAAAAATAAATAAATTTAAACCAGTTCGTCATATAAAGCAACTGTATCTCTTCACAAGATTAAACTGCATTTATATGGATTAATTTTAAGATGACTTTGTATTTTTAACTTGTGGTTACCTGTCCTGAACCCTTTCAGGTTTCATTAACCTGTTAACTGTCACTCACGTTTTTGAAGATAGACATGAATGTGCATGATACAAACCTAAATTTTTATAATTCATGACTGAAAACATTTTGTAACATGATTTTGATGTACCATTTACATGGTAATGCAATGTCTGATTTTAAAATGGGTTTTGAAGGATGAATTTTGAGATTTTATGTTTTCAAGTGATCTATAACTTCTGATGATTTCTAAAACAAATTTCAACAAAGGTCAAAGCTCCTTTTGTAATGTAGATTTCTGAGGGTGCACTCTTGTCATAAATTTATCTATTACTTTTCCTACATAATGTTTAACAAAAAATATTGGTAAAATATATATTTGGGAGTCTTAGACCTTTCCAACGATATATAGTTTGTCAAGATTAGATTAAATTTGATTGTAATATAGTATAGTCAACGTAGGCGTCCCATATACGGGACGGGGTGACATTTAACAGGTTAAAATATCTTCATTTGTGTTTCAAAGATTAACCAAAGTCTTTGGAACAGCATGAGATGAGGATGAGGTTGAATTTTCATTTTTGGAAGAACTATCCTTTTAATGGACAAGGGAACTTGATTTGGTAACTAGAAATGAAGCAGAAAATGGATAAAGCCTTCGACTGCCGGGATGGAATGAAACGGACTCAGCAGGCTCCGGAATGCTTGGATTCTTTATAGAAGTCTTAATGATGTCTCAGAGTATTTTAAGATCCGGAGACAAGCTGAATGAACAGCTGTGCGCCTAAACCAGAATTCATTCCACACGACTTCAGACAGATTTTAAAGTGTGTGTGTCCATCTGTACGGGTTCATGAATGGATGAAAGTGGTTTGGGACACTTGAAGTACAAAGATAACTTGAATGAATGGCACAATATGATGTATTGGGGAGGCTTGGTTTAGAGTGTGTGTGTGGGTGTGTGTGTGTGTCATTGATTCCCGTTCCCGTAACATACACTCACAGGTGTTCGAGACAGGTAAGCTAGTTGTCATATTCATGCCTCGGGGAGTTAGAACACACACTGATATCTCAAGTAACTGATTTATAGAAACAGAAATTGCGTTTGGTGTGTGTGTGTGTGTGTGGTGAGTAAAGGACTTTCCCTGCAGACTTTATGATACCCAGACCTCTATGTCACAATGAAGTGCGGTGTCCCCGCTTTAGGTGTGTGAGTGTTTGATGTGTCATATTCCAGCTGTGCACACACATCAATCTAAACATTCCTCTCTGTCTGAGATTCGCTTGATGTCATGACTAAGCAACAAAACCTGCCAGAGACACACTGACTTAAATTTCTGTGTTCAGCTATTTTAGAGATTCTTCTAAGTATTTTACATGAATTGTCTGGACTTTGCTGTGTTAGGACTATTTGTTTTGAAAAGCACAGATAAGATGGAAATATGTGTAATTTTATTTAATATTTATTTATTTTTAACATTGCAACTCACTACCATATTTATAGAAAACGATTTCTGCCACAGAATAAAAAATAAATAAAAATCTAAATGTAATTGAGGGTTCTGATTTGATTCTGTGCAATTCTGAGTTTATATTTCACAATTCTTTCAATTCTAAGAGAAAATAAAATCTGATTTCTGAGATATACATTTTGATTTCTTCTGAGTTCCAAATCTGAGTTCATATGTTGCAATTCTGACTTATTTTCTCAGAATTGTGAGAAAATCCTCACAATTCTTTTTTTCTGCCACAGAATAAAAAATAAAAAAAGATAATCGTGACATTTTATCTAAAAATAAGAAACATATAATTAATGTGACACTAATTAAACGTTGCTCCATTTATTTGAGCATCCTGACCTACCCAGCAATGCTGACATGCAACCAATGCACAGCATCCAATGGTGTTGTTTGGGGGTGTGGCTATTTGTTTGGCCAACCAATGGCAGCTGGAAACCTGTTTAAAAGCCATCCAAGAGATCCAAGAGAAAACAATCCCTCATGAATATAAAGTGTCTGTTGAATGTTCACTTCAAAATCCTGCCAAAGTTTAGTCACCCGCATACTTTTTGACTATATTTGTTGAAATCTTGAAATCTTGAATCTTGAAGGGACTGTCATTTGTAGTGGTGTCTGATTTCTGAAAATAAAGACTACTTGCAATTTATGTGACACTTCAAAATTAGCAGTAGTTGACAATGCCTAATTATTTTAATAATATGCATTTTTTCATGAATAATGGATGTGAATATACTATAGGGGGCAATTTTAGATACTGCCATACATAACTTTTATCATTGAAATGTTTTACTGCCGGCGCAGTATTTAAGCTTTGATAAAACTCTTTTTGATGAAACAGTGAATCACATGGTTTAAACAGCACTACAGTGTTGATGAGGATGAGAAATACCCGTCTAATGAGGAAAATCTGCACTCATTCTCTTTAGAGCTTACTCATCTTCAGATAAGAGATTAAACTGATTAGTAATACCAGATTGAAACACAAACAGAGAGACTGGAAGAGAAAATTGATTGCAGACATCTACAGTAAACATGACCTCTTTCATATCAATTTATTTTCCCTCTTTCTCACACATATAGTGTTTGAGAGTAATAGGTTAGTAGTTTCCTCCTAATTGCAATGTTTATATTTTGAGAGATAAACCATTGCATATTTGCACTGCATTGCGATTGTTAACAATTAGCTCTATAATTTGGGACTCCCATTGATTGAAACGCCGTCCTCTCTCTTCCACTGGACAGATGGTTTTGTGAGGGGCGGGAGCTGCACCACTGCCCTGATATCCAGATCTGTCGTGATGGTGACCTGCACACTCTGGTGATAACTGAAGCATTTGAAGACGACACCGGCAGGTACACCTGTGTAGCTTCCAACGCACTGGGAGCAGACAACACCTCTGCAGAGGTCTATATAGAAGGTGAGGTCATAAAACATCTAATCATCTTTTTAACTATATAAATTGACTTTTTATGTTTTAAGCATACGGTAAGTATAATAAATATAATGAGGTTTACAGTTTGGCAGTAGGGTATTAAAAATAAACTTCATTCAAGATATTTTGTCTACAAAGTATTATTTATATACGATTTTGTAGTCAAATTATCTTGGGAGCAATACTGATTAAAAATGGTTTTGGTAGAGTAGGAAATGGATAGATGTCTATTACAATGTGTATAAATATGATTTTTTTTTTTTTGCTGTACCCCAAAATATTTAAATTATGCAATAACATTAGTGAAATTTCAGCGATCAAATCTGTAAAGATGCTTCATCGTCAGACTCACAAGGTGAAGGATCAATGCAGCTTCTTCCTCATATGGCTTTTGACCCTTTGACCTTAGACCTCAGCTGACAGTTTAACCGACCCTAACTATGTATTATCTAATAGCCCCTAATTCACCAAGTGCCATAAAAGTTCCTATTATCTAACCTGAAGCACGCAGCGGTTTGTTTGGATATGAACTGACCTTAATAGCCAAGGCCATTAGTAAGTCTCTGAAGGCCAATAATCCATCAAGAATTTACAGCTCACACAGACGACACTTTTAAACCAAGCAGATTTCTGTTGGTCAGCATGGTCAATTCATGTGACATCTGCACAGTGAACTCTTTCACCTTTATACAAAACTCCTGTTCATGTGGATTGCTATTAAAAAAGAACGGATTTCATTCATGCTGTTTTGCTGTTAAAAGAAGGCAGCATGCAGCCTAAAATGTCATTTCTCTTCCATTTATTCATTATGTTTCTCTCCGTCAAGGTGCTTCTTCTTCAGACTCAGAAGGTGAAGGATCCGTGTCGAAGTCTAGATCCGGAGCCATGCCACAGTATGTGTGTTTCAGCATGTTCTTCCTCGCATGACCTTTTGACCTCAGGCCTCAGCTTACCTGGCCCTGACGATGTATTATCTAACATCCCCTAATTTATCCTCAGCCAAGTTTGTATTGCTCCTTGTGAAGAACATGGCAGGTTAGTTGGGAAAGAAGGGACCTTAAATAATAACCAGAATTGTCTTAGAAGGCCAATAATCAATCAAGAATTAAGGAACCTTGTTGCCTAATCTTCTTAATTTGTGAGATCGCTTGAACTCCCTTCAGTCACCTCTGAACTCATCCGCTTATTTCTCTTCCTGTCATCTCTTGCCTCTACTGGCCTATCAATCTTTCCTTTCTGTTTACACAAATTATTAAGCGCTTGGCTCTGGTTCCCAGTGACATCATCGCACCCATTTGGGATAATGCTCTCACTAGATCCAAAGTCATTTATAAGGTGCAAACTGCATAGTGAAAATTCACAGTGTAGTGGATATTACTTCACTGAGTGTGTGTGTGTGTGTGTGTGTGTGTGTGTGTGTGGTGCGTGTTAGAAGGAATTGCCCCACACAGAGAGCATGTAAATAATTTGCAACATTATACCATTTATTAACTTGCCTTATCTTATATTTCTATATATTTGCTGTTGGAAACTTCCACTTTAAATTAAATGACCTAATGTTCTAAGAATCAGACAAACACTGTTAAGACTTTAAATGAACCTATATCCGCCCATTTGAGGTGGATACAGCTTTTTTATGTGCTCAAATATGATATCACTTTCCATTTAATGTTCTCATTGTCTGGCAAAGATCTGCCCAGGCACCAGTAATATTACAGTAGACACATTTTTTTTATACTAACACTCGTGTTTTTAGTATATTATAGCTTTAATTATAATTTTCAATGATTTTATTTTTATATTTTCCATTTTAATTTTAATTTTAATTTAAGTTGTCATTTTGTTGTGTTTTGTCATTTTTGTTATTTTTAAAATCTGTTTAGTTTTTTCTTTTTTTTAATTTTCTTTTTTGTTTTAGATATTTTTGTACATTGTTAAACTAAACTTTGTACATTAAAACAAAAAACTAGATAAGAAATTAGAAAGTTTGCCTTGGAAACTAGTTGAAATAAAAAATTGAAGTTTTTTATTTATTCAATTTAATTTAAGTTAACATTTTTATTTATTTATAAGTAACAAAAATGCTTTTATGGTTTTTGCTTTATCACCGTTTCCCCCCACAATCCAAACACATGCAGCATAGGTGAACTGAACACTTTAAACTTCCTGTAGGTGAGTGTGGGAATGTGTGTGTGTGTGTTTGTGGGCCCTGAGATGGACTGGCCATTCATTCAGGATGGTCTGAGAATAGGCTCCAGCCTCCCGTGACCCTGCAGAGGATAAAGCAGTTTGGAAATGGATGGAGGGATAGATGAATGGGTTTCAGTTTAAGTGAAATATAATAACCCTGACCAGCACTGAAACAAATTCGGACCACTGATTTATTCTGAGGCAAAATATAACCCAGCTGTATCTATATTTTTGCCTGGTTTGTTATATGTGACCCTAAACTGGGTCACATATAATAAAAATGTAACTTCACTTGAAGAAATTTTAATGGACTGTGAAAGAGCAAAAAGATTGATTCACTTGTCATAGCTTGACAAAATGTTTTCAACTTTCAGCCAGGATGACTCAAAATACCCGTTTCTTTCAGTCACAATCTCTATTTTTCTTTTTTTCAAATGTACATGGATATTGCAAGATGAGAGAAGTGTTTTTTACTTTATATGTGAATGTTTTCTTAAAGAATGACTTTGTAGTGTTGATGATTGGTTCTCTCAGGTCTAAATCAGGTTTGTTTTAGTGTTGCTACTATTTTTTCTCATGCAGGGCGAAGAAGAAAACTAGCTCAGTTTCTTTGACGATACACACATCATCACCAAAGAGCCCAGAGGCCCAACCTCATCGCACCACTCTGGTCCAGCCGCTTTCTACCACACCACAGAGAGTAAGAAACACACACACAGACTATACCTCTTTTTTTTTACACTAAAACTGCAAACTACTATAGAGTGCTGCAAGAAAAAATCCTAAAACCGAGAAATACGTTAGTACAGTTACTAAGCTAGTAATAAGTTATCTACTACAATGACAGAGAAACAGACACATGTACAAATATGTCTGTACACTAATCAGGAATGACAACAGCAGATGGACGCTCTCCGGAAAGATCCATAATAACCACACATTGTCTCTCGTTCTCTCAGGTTCAGAGTCCAGTTTCTTCACTCTATGCTGGTGATGGTCCGGTTAAAGCGCCCCCTACCTTTACTAAGGTAATGACATGGACACACACACACACACACACACACACACAGGGAGCATCTCTAGCAGCATTCAAAAACACACACATATTATGAGAAATGGATTGATTAATCAGTGTATGAGCTTATCCAAATCATTCCATGCTCTCTCTCTCACTCTCTCTCTCTCTGTGTGTGTGTGTGTGTGTGATTTGTCATCTGTCTCATGTGCAGGCCTAGGCAGAGGTTCAGAGTTCAGTGCCAAACGCTATGTTTGTTTAGTGTGCTAAATCATTTTCCACCTCTTTAAAGAAAAAAAGTTTTTTTTAGCCCCCACCATCTCTCCATTATCCCACTCCATCTTTCTTCTACGAGACTTTAATCTTCCTAATGAGAAGATGTGCCTTCTTATAATAGATGGTTTCGTGTCATCATCATAGTCCTAAACAAACAGGCACACAAATAAAATGGCTGGATTGCATAGACATTCTTCTTGACTTGAACTTTAAATAAACCTTTAACACATCACGTGTAACCACAAGCATGCTACACACACTTACACAAACTTCAAAGAGAACGAGCACACAACAGAAGCCGACTCACACGCACATGTATAAACAATCTACTCTTCGCCTTTTTTACTTTTATGGGTTGCTTCTTGCCTCTATGTCTGTTATGCCGTCAGTCTGAAATAGTATGTACTTGTGTATGAAAGATGTGATGAAGAAAGAGCAGAATTAGTGATTGTACACCTTTTAATCTGTCTCTTCTCTTGCTCTGCAGATGTTGCAGGACGCGCAGGCATCTGAAGGTCAGGTGGTGGTTCTGGAGTGCCGGGTGAGAGGTAGTCTTCCTCTGCAGGTTCAGTGGTTTCGAGAGGGCCAGGAGATCCAGGACTCCCCTGATTTCCGGATCCTGCAGAAGAGTAAGAGAACAATTTAAAGAGGCATTCAGTAGTTCTTTAGCAAGTGTTCTAATTGCTGTTCTTCATGTCTTTTAATTAGGGATCCCACAATGTTGTTAAACGCTGGGCTGTCATATACAGTCATGCCCACAAATATTGGCACCCTTGGTAAATATGATCAAATAAGGTTGTGAAAATTCATCTGTGTTGTTAATCCTTTTGATCTTTTATTTAAAAAATGCACAAAAATGTATCATTTCATTGGATAATAAGAATTTTAAATGGGGGGAAATATCATTATGAAATAAATGTTTTTCTCTCATACTCGTTGGACACAATTATTGGCACCCTTTTATTCAATACTTTTTGAAACCTCCATTTGCCAGTTTAACAGCTCTAAATTTTCTCCTATAATGCCTGATGAGGTTAGAGAACACCTCACAAGAGATCAGAGACCATTCCTTCATCCAAAATCAGTCCAGAAACTTTAGATTCCCAGCTCCATGTTGGTGCGTCTCCTCTTCAGTTCACTCCTCTCATTTTTCGTAGGGTTCAGGTCAGAGGACTGGAATGGCTGAAGCAGAAGCTTGGTTTTGAGCTCAGTGACCCATTTCTGTGTTTTTGAGGTTTGTGTTTGGATTATTGTACGGTTGGAAGATCCAAACATGGCCCATTATAAGATTTCTAACAGAGTCAGTCACTTTTTGATTTTTTATCTGTTGGTATTTGATAGAATCCATGATGCCATTTATCTAAACAAGATGTCCAGGACCTCCAGCAGAAATATAGGCCCACAACATCATACAGCTGTATATTTCATTGTACACATGTAGGTTCTGTTTGACATTTTTTTAAAGGTTTTCTTTAGCCACTCAAACTCTCCTTCTCACCGCACATTAGGACGATATAGGCACACGTCTTCTTCCAGGCAGTTTTGTAACATTTTCTGTTGGTGTGAAATTCTTAATTATTGTCCTGATGGTGGAAATGGGAATTTTCACTGCTCTAGCTCTTGTCTTAAAGCCACTTCACCGATTTGTGAAGCCCCAATATCTTTTGCTGCACATCAGAAATATATTCTTTGGTTTTTCTCATTGTGCTGGATTATTAAGGGAATTTGGGCTTTATTTTCCCTCCTCTTTATATTTCTGTGAAACAGGAAGCCAGAGCTGTATGATTTCATGTTTATAATCACGCTGGAGTGCTCAAAATTGTGAATATGAATAGGAATATACTTCAGAGACATTTTACTCATAAGAATTTCTAGGGGTGCCGACGAGTATTTGAGAAAAACATTAATTTCATAATGATATTTGCCCTCCGTTTTAAATTCTTATCATCCAATGAAAGGATACAATTTTGTGAATTTTTTAAACAAAAAATCTAAAGGATTAACAATGCACATGAATTTTCACAGCCTTATTTGATCATATTTGCCAAGGGTGCAAATATTTGTGGGCATGACTGTATCAACATTGAGTTGTATGTAAATTACATGTATACTAGAGCTTTTTAAGGCCAATTCACTCTACACCAATAGACATAGACGAACCATGACAATCACCAAATTCCAGTATGTCACTTTTCAGACATTGCAAGATCCAGGAAATGCATCATATTTGATTTGTAAAAACAAGCGCTGAACTAAGCCATCAGATGCAGACAGGGATAACACACTGCTTTTCTCATCCAAAATTGTGAATTTAACTTACGTAAAAAAAATTATTATAAGTTAACTTATGTTAACTTATAATAAATGACTTGTGCTTCAAAGCGTGCAAGCGAATCATAGTGACAAACACTGTCATGTTATTTTGCATTCGGCAGTATCTGATCGTGAAAGACAGTTTTGGGAGGTAAATATACCGAATCATTTTAATGACCGACTTTTGCTCAGATATTTCAGAGCAAAGTCAAGTTTTTTCCTTGCATCAGGGAATTTATCTGTTACATCCTTTTTGTTCATATTTTAAGATTTGATGTGTATCTTGACATTTTCGGTCAACGTTTTTATTTTTAGTTTTTGTATGCGATAACCCTAAATTTTGTATAAAAATATGTGGACGGAACAATAATTAGTTGGCTATTATGAATTCACTCATCATCTCATGTGAGCGACACCAATCAGATGACTCATAAAAAACATCTTTTTTTTTTACAACTGTTGATTTACATTTTCTTCTGGGAACAGTAGTATAAAACAAAAAGCAACTGTGCAAATTTACAAGCTTATTTTATACTTGAAAACCTCAAAGTAACCACCATATTCTTAAAATGTTTTCCTTTTGTGTTTAAGGTAAACGTGTTATCCATTCTGTTGACAGAATAACTATTCTTTGAGTAATTTAAACTATTTGAGAAACTATGTTTGGTTTACTGGTAGACTGATAACTAGTGATTTGTTATGGTGTTTGTGTTTCTCACTTAATTCACATATCACTTTTTTTTTTCATCAGAGCCAAGATCAGCAGCAGAACCCGGTGAGTTCTTTACTCCTGCTTCCACTTTCCCCTCTTTCCACTCCTCTTATTCATAAAACACTCTCCTCCAGATACAAGTGTACCTATGGATTTATCAAGACAATGATTCTCTTTAAACCCAACATTTGTGACATCATCACAATGCAATATGCAGTTTGGAGGAGATATGACTTGAAAATCTCTGATTAACAGAACAAATGAACAGGATACATGCATGTCAACACGGCTTATGAGTCACATTCTTTCACTTACATGTGTATGGCTCACCTTTTAACTCTCACCTCTATCGTTAGGTATGACTCAGTCTGTTCACTAGTTCAGTAGTTCATAAAATAGTTATGTTCATTTTAACAGTGACAGTGAGTGAATATGCATTATAAACTAATAAAAGTAATAAAATAAAAATAGTTGTTGACCAAACCACCTACATTAATATGAGCCTCATCACTTGTAATGGTGTCGCAGGTCATTGAGTCATTTCTGTCTCAGTGTTTAGTGGTCAAGGCCCTTGCTAGTGACTGAGTTGACTGAATCACCTCATAGGAAACATTGAAAAGGAATGAGACACAGCCTCTGTCTGCCGCAGTAGACTTCTCTCTGCTATTGAATCACCTCTGTAACCATCAATTACCTGTCTAGATTCACCACACCTGTCTATCTAATTGTCTACACCCCTCCCTCATTACAGGAAATATTTATGTTAATCTCATATCTCTGGAAAAAGCATTCCTGGATGTTCCATTGCAGAAATAGATCATATTGTAAAACCGGGAAGTTATAGTAGCTTATAGAGCAAATTAATTTGAATGCTTATACAGTATGTGTGTTAATGTGTAATTGATCTAATTGATTTCTTGTCTGGTTTTGCATGTGGTATTGATTATTCTGTCATCCACGGCTCTTGTGATTGGTCTTGCAGAGGAAATCTGTACACTGGTGATTGCAGAGGCATTCCCTGAAGACGGTGGTCTGTTTTGCTGCACTGCAACCAACCAATACGGCTCAGTTAATAGCACGGCACAACTCACTGTCACCCCAGGTGTGTTTACACGGTATCTACAATAACTATATCTGAGATCAAAGTGGTAATGTAAATATATAAGTAGTCTGGTGATATATTGGTGCAAACAGAGGTTTACATTTGAAGCAACATATTCAAGTGAAAAAAAATCAGTGATCAAACAGTGTAATATATAGCAAAATACACAAAATGAATGACTTTTGAGTCCAGTATTCTTTTGATTGAGTTTAATATGTAATATGACATGAGTTGAAATAGAGCCAAAGGATAAACTTCTGAAAACAACAAAATTAAGCCCAGTAAACAGTCAGCTGATTGTTTCAACATTACTGCGTGCTCTCAAATGTAAGTAGTAAATATAAGTGATGTAACACAGGAATTGTAATGACTTTATTTACAAAGCAGTAACAAAAAACTAAAATGCCCTTTCCAAAAAAGGCATAGCAACTCCATCTGTGATCGTTCGATGACATTTTATGGGGCCCACTGTGGTTCATCTTGAAAACATGTCAGTTGCATGAGGCCGACCAGCCACATCCCATCCACAACACTCCAGGATCGGAGTGTGGGTGAGGAGAGAGGATACAGTATGTGCTGATAGCTGTGTGTCATATGACAAAGACAGGAGAGGCATGCCTGTGATGTTTATACTGAATGATAGAGTGGGTGTACTTATATTTCCAGGAGTCCTTAAGCCTTAAGTTTACTATAGAGCCATTTAAGTAAATCTGAGACAATCTCAGCCAGATTTCATGTCTGATAAAGGTTTGGATTAGGTTTTAGCTGTGGATTAACAGTTTATCTAGGATTACGGGTAGTTATAACAAGTTTTTCTTCCATTGCAGGAATGTTTCAGCATTTTGCAATGATTGTTAAAGTGTTGTAAAAACTGATTGTTCAACAATGACGAAATTATGAACGGTTTTCCCCGGTTACTCATATTTCCTTCTGTATTCCACTGAAGTGCACTGTGATATGGACCGATTGGATTTCATCTCCCACTTAATAGGAAAAGAAATCTGTTCTCACCTTTATAATGAACTGTACTACGTCTTCTGTTATCTTCGATTTCTAGTTGCTGAAGAGTTTCCCAGTAATGGAGTATCTGGGGATGACAGTGTGTTTGAGGACAACCAATCATTCCCGCCTCCACCCCCTCCATCAACTGAGATTAGTTTGTTGGAAGTCCCACCCAAAACCCCACCGAGTGCTGAGGCCTTCCAGATCAATGAGCTGGACATCTGGCCCAGTGTCACTGCGCTGCCTGTTCAGGTCTCTGCAGATGAAGAACCTCAGGAAAGTGTTCCTGACAAACCGCTACAAAATGGTCAGGCCTTAAACAAGACACCAGATGAGAGTCTACAATCACCTTCAAGTGTGAAGGAAACAGCGGCTCCGCCTCCATCGTCTTCAGCAGTTAAGGCTCCACCTCTCCCCACCAAACCCAAACCTAAACTGTGAGTACTGCAGCTGAATCCTGTAAATCATCGCAACCTTGTATTTATGAAGCCTTTTAGCTGTGAATTCATCCATATGCTAGTGCATGCGTTCACATTTTGCAGATAAATGCATTATAAATTTAGAGTATTTTTCAGGGAAATGCTGGTGACTCATCCTGCACTAGACATATTTTAATCCAATCAAATGCTCTCTAGAATGAAAATGTCCCTCCCACTAACACAAACTGTTACTGCCTAATGGGCGAAAAAGCTTTTTCTATGAGCTGATTTTCAGTTAGTTCTGCATTCAAGGAAATAAATGTACACTACCTTTCAAAATGTTGGGGTCATGATAGATTTTTTTAAAGAAATTAATATTTATTCAAAAAGGACACAATGAATTGATCAAAAGTGACAGGAAAGACATTTCTAATCTCACGAAAGATTTATATTTCAAATAAATACTGTTCTTTTGAATTTTATTCATCAAAGTATCCAGAAAAATGTATCCCAGTTTCCACAAAAATATGAAGCAGTTTTGATAATAATAAAACAAACATTCAAATAAATTAGCATATTAGAATGATTTCTGAAAGATCGTGCGATTCAGCTTCACCATTACAGAAATAAATTACATTTTAAAATATCTAAAAATAGAAAACAGTTTTCACAGTATTAGCGTTTTGCTATATTTTAGAATGATTGCAGCTTTGTTGAGCAGAAGAGACGTCCAATGACTTTCAAAAACATTACAAATCTTATTGAACCCAATCTTTTCAAGCGGTGGTGTACTGTATAGTATGTAAGTGTTCAGGTGTTTAGTAGGAATACAATCCGCCATAATGCGATCGTTATGTCACCTATGACGTTACGATGTGTTGCTGTTCTCTGCCATTTACAAATGTGATGACTCCTGTTCTGTGGTCTCATGGGATAGTATAATGTCCATCACATGCAGAGTACATCATCTGGGTATTTCTTTATGAACACAGCATATTCAGAAATATTTGACGGGCAGCTTTCGGCATATTATATAATATGAATGTCATATGAATAGCCATATTTTTATTATACCCTACCAGTATCGAACTAGGTTATAACCTGAAGGGGTAAAGTTTACCAGTGTTTCTGAGGTGATGTACAGTACAAACCACAGCTGCTTATGTATGAAAGTAGGTGGTGTAATGGGAAAACCCCACTTACAGTAGGAACAAATGCACTCTGTCCCTTTATCACCGTGTCAGAGGCCGGGCATTGTTGCATGACATAAATCACTGGGTGATGTGTGTGGTATGTGTGTTTGCATATGTGTTAACATTTGTGCTATGACTCCAGTTGGATTTCAGAGGGATCATTTGCTTTACTATTGGATGTATCTGATACTACACTATCATCTATCATCAGTTGTAGTGATATGTTTTATGTTAGCACTGATCTGACTGTAGATTTAGGTGTACTGTTCAATGCCTGAAGGTAGCTGGACATGTCTGCGGTAAGTTACAGTGTCCCTCCAAGATGCACTAGTTCTAAGCGCTCAAGACTGTGACTACAGTTGACAGGAAATGATTCATTTTATTGATATTATGTGAGTTGTCAGAATGTATCTCATGAATGCAAACACAAACAGTATGAGCTTTGATGTTTGATTTGCGAACAAATGACTCTTATGAACAGATTCTTTTTAATTAATCAGTGCAAAAGCTTCACAAAAAAAAACTCTGCCATGGTAAAGACTGCATGACTTTAGCCCCAATTATCACTCACCTACAGTTAAAAATAAAAATAAAAATCTGTAGTATGCACACAACAGAATCCATGGTACCCCAGACAGTCGTGTAGTGACTGAGAAGTGAGAAGAACATGGATCTTTTGACTTCATACACAGTTGATAATCACAGATAGTTCGGTGCGTAGATCCAAAAAACATGAAGCCACATGAAGGAAATTAAAATCCGCACATGATCATATGCAGGGCTTACACCTCCTCAAAAAATATTTTATTCAATGCTTCATCAGAGGTCGTAAAAAACAGGTGAGAAAGGTTTACAAAGGTTCAAAATGTTTTCGAGGCAAAGCTCTTTCTCAGTGACACTTTTAATTTAATTTCTGCTGGCTAACGTGAGTTATAAATGGCACACTATATGGCAGGATTGTGTTGAAATTACCCTTTTTAATAATGCAGTTCTAACTGCTTATCAGTGATTTATAATGCATTTATAAATTAGTTGATAGTCATTTAAGAACACTTTTATAAGCCCTTTACAAAAGGAAACCTTATTGCGACCTAACATTTAACATTTTAACCAATAGTTTTTGTCCACGGCTGTAACACGGGATCATGACAACAGCAAAGTAACCACAAATTGTAAAATTAGCTTTTATTCTGGCTGTGAAAAAAGGATAAAATTGCAGATTCATAAACATGTGAATTTGAGCAACATAAAAGCAAAAGTGTCTAAGAGGGAGGGACTCTTTGTTGACTCTAGGCAGAGTCAGTCTCATATATATAAATGTAGTTTAGCTCTGTAATTTTGTCTGGATTATGCGTGGCATTGAAGTTTGAGTGTGTGAACGTGACATTAGGCTCTAGTGGTTACATACCTTAACATACTTATTTGTTTGAAAAAACTCTGTGGTTATTAGCTGATTTCCGTTTGATTCCGATGCCTTGCCTTCTTTACAACCCTGGAAAAGTAGCATGTGTGTGTGTTTAGTTGGTGGATTGTTGGGAAGAAAGAGAAATAGTCAATTGTGTACATTCTAGTTAGCGTATATATAATAAATCATGTAAATGGAAAGCTTTGCGTTGTTTAAAAGCTGTACTGGGAATACAGGGCAACATTTCGTACTTGTGATTTTATCCATGACTTTTCTCCATACATTTCCCCATTCGTTCTGTGATTCCAGATCAAATGAGCAAGCAGACGACCTCTCAAATGAAAGGTAAAACAAAGAATAGGTTAATGCAACCCGAGTGTGAATAACGCATCTGTGCGTGGGTTTGACGGGCATGTGATAGCTATGAAAGGAAAATTGTTTCTTTTCATGGATGAGGTCCAAGTTGAGGTTTAAATGGCATGCCGTTTGGCAAAACACTGTCTTTGCTTGAGCTTCTGCAAATTATTGCTATAAAAAGCTGCTTCCCCAAAAGATTTTCCACTGTAGACGTCACAAATCAACCACTAGAAACAACACAGCAGGGAGCAGGTAGTAAGACCCTCCTTCCCCAACAAAAAACACACCACCCCACAGCTTTCTACCCAGCACTAGTCACTTCAGCTTGTCATTTGGTTGTAAAAACAGGAATTTCATAATTGTACAATTACCCAGGGGTCATTTCTGCATGCTGTGTGGCAGGTTATCGTTTCTCTGCATCCTCCAGGTACAACCAGTCCTGAACCCTGCCTTCTGACCCTCCAATCCCGTTTACACATTCCAGCTGATTTCCTTTGGATATTCCCATAACTCGCTGTTCACATCAGTGCTTTGAATAAAATGATGAAGTGGGATTTTAAGTTCACGTTGTAGCTGCTGAAATTTATCTTTTACAGGTCCCCTGTGATCTGAATTCTCCTTTAGTTCAACTTTATTTCAGCGTTACAGTGATTTATCAATTACATCTGTGATTATGTTGTTTGCTGAAAAGCAATTAGTAAACGAGTGGAAAGTATGAGTTTGCAGTTCCGGTCATGTTCTTTGGGTAAACTAGTAAAATGGTGATAAACTTCACCTGGTCTCATGTTTCATGTTTCAGCGATGGGCCTTGGGCTTTTTCTGGCACTAAAATGTTTTTTTGATACGATGCATGTCATATAAAATAAAATCAATCTGGCTCTGCCTACTACAAATCTCTAGTTTGGAACGATTGCTTGCTTGCAAATATGTTTGTCTTTTCTTAGCATTTCCTTCCTTTTAAATATCTAGTCTTAAACATTTTACCCCAAAATAAAAGGTTTATCATAGTTTCCTCACCCTCATGTCACTCCAAACTGACTTAATTTCTTCCGTCAACATTTTTTTTCCATTTTTTTTATATAATGAATGAGGACTGGGGTCAAGCTCCAAACTGACAAAAAAAGCATCATGAAGGTATCATAAAACATGACTTGTCCTCTATATTAGGAGTCTTATGAAGTCATATTACATTTTTGTGTGATGAACAGACCAAAAACTGTTACTTACTGAAAATGAATTAAGTAAAAATATTGAATTCACAAAGAGTTAATAATTTAGGAGCATCGGACGGAGACCGTTTTCAAGGTCAGTTCACTAACTGTGAATCAGTGAATAATGTTTTATATTCAGTCTGTTTGTCATATTAACTTAATGTATGATTTTTAAAGATTTATAATATAGCACAAAAGTTGAATGTTTTTGAAACTGGAAAGCTCCAGTCCACATTTGTTGGAACTGCAAAAAAAAGAAAAAAAAGATTATTTTGTGTTCCACAGAAGAAACAAAGTCAAACAGGTCTAGTATATGACGAAAGAATTTTCATTTTGGTTGAACCATCCTTAAATTGCCATAATTTGAAGATCCGGAGAAATCTACTAAAAAGTGAACTTTCACCCAAATGTAATCATTTTAAGACATTCAGTACCAAACTAAATGAAAGACTCACTGAAAGAAACCAACTCAGCTGACGTTCATAAAACTTATCTGAACTTATTTATGTTGGTGGGGAATTTGGTTGGTGCTTGTTCATTGTTCTAACCAAGTGTTGAGTGAACATCCTTCATCGTTTAACGCCTTTGCACTGTGTAGTTTGATTAAAATGTTCAAATCTTTTCACACTTGATCCCTTGTTTCGCTCTCCATGCCTCTGACGCTACACCCTGCGGCAATACACGCCATACAGGAAACTGCGCAGTGTGTTTTGGCAGACTTTGGTGACAGCAGGAGGGCCCTTGTGATGTAGACAGGGCCCAATGGCCTTCAGCACAGGAAGGGACTGAGAGATAGAAAGAAACAGAGGAAGGTGTGAACGAACAGGGTGTTTGGTGGGCGTCAACCTGCAGTCAACCCAGAAGAAAGGCTTTGTGGGTCAATTTTGAGGCAAATATGGCGTATAAAAATTAAGCTTATAATGAAGGAACATTACTTAATTTGTGACATTTATCTGAACAACTAAATCCCTGTTACAGCCGAGGTTTTCTTTTCAGAGGAGCATCTGTGCAAGCGAGAGATGGTTATGTGCACCTCTGATTTACGAGCTTGGTGGGCTGAAATCACAGGGGTTTTATGAGAACATGCTTCACAGTGTGTAAAGTCCATACCACACTGAAATGATAACACCTGGAGCTTGTAAAGAAACAGAGAGAAGAAAGTGAGAAGACTGTCTGCATTATGCTCTAGGGTATACGTGCTATCACATATGTACTTTTTCAGTATGCATTATTGTGCATATGAGGAATTAGAGATACTCAGCAAGTGGTGTCTGATATCATCTGTACAGCTTGATGAATGTGTGTGCTATCATAGTGAGACATTTCACAAAGCCCCTTTGAATTAAAGCTGGATTGTAATATATGTGTGCTGTAGGTTTGTCAGTGTGAGAGCCTTTGAAAAAATCTTATTTTTTTTCAGTGGATCAAATTAATTCTTCCTTCATGAGAACACAGGATATGTTTTTGTAAATGTACTGTCTATTTGGTTTTGGATTCTTTTCTTGGCATCAGCATCAGTTATGTGATACCACCCCTCACAATATACCACTATACGAGATGAGACATGACTGAAGAAAAAAGTTGGTTAATGTGCAAGGGGACTCTTTATATATATATATATATATATATATATATATATATAATTCAAAGAAATTAATGCTTTCGTTCAGGAAAGACACTTTTACATTGCTTAAAAAAATATAATAAATGTTCTATTCATTTCTATTCATCAAGGACTCCTGAAAAAAAAAAAAAAATATGAAAAATTACTTTATAATATTAAGCAGTTTTGATGATTATAATGAGAGATGTTACTGAAGCACCAAATCAGCATATTCATTTTTGAAGGATAATGTGATACTAAAGACTGGAGAAATGGCAGCTGACAATTCAACTTTGCCGTCACAAGAATAAATTACATTTTATAATAACAGTTTTCTATTCTAATGTGTTTTAAATTGCAATAATATTTCATAAAGTTGCTGTTTTTACTGTATTTTCTTTTTATTAAAAATGGAAAAATTTTACCCAACCATTAATTTTTGAATTGTAGTGTATAAAACAAACATATATATATATATATATTTAAAATCATTTTTAAACTATTGATTGTTTAATGATAAATGTAATTAAATTACTGCTGAATTTAATAGCCCAAACAGCACAATGCTTTTGCTATACACAGTCACTATAAATAATAACTCTTTTGGTTTTCAGATTTGAGAAATGTAAAGTATGTTACTCTCAAGAGATCTGAGATGAAACAGTTGCTCCGACATTGAATCATTATCCACTAACTTTATTTTCTGAATCAGTGTTTTAGAGATGAATAAAGAGTAAGGTGAGGGGTACAACAGACCCTTGCACATTCTTCCAGGAAGTAAAATGTGTTGTTTTCTATCTGAGCCAGACCAAAGTCAGTCAGCCAGACAGACAATAATCCTTCCCTTCCCTTCCCTTGACAAAAGGACCAGCCTGTGATGTATAAATGCACTATATTGGCTCAGAGGTCATTCATCAGATGTCTGTAAGCCAGACAGATGCACAATGTCTCCTAGGAAGTCTCTTTGAAGTAAATGATGCAATATTTTACCTCCTTATTCATTATGTGTTTATATTTAAACGATCACTCGCCGAAACTGTAAGGATTTTTGTTTATTCTGGATTAGTGGCTCGCCATGGTGGCAAAAGTAGAAGAGAGAAAGAGAGACAGAGATAAAGAGCGAGACAGAGAGAATAACAGATGAGAAAGGAAGTCTTTAATCCTGACTGAAGTGCTTGTATTGCTGTCTTCATGCCGAGTGCGTTGCTGCCATACCGCACCGCCTGCCACAAACCTCCACGAGCCGCAGTGGGGTTGTTGTCATGGACACTAGAGACAACTGCAGCAAACTGAGGCCGTCCTCAAACAGTCTGGTTACATTTCAGTGAGCTCTCTTATTCTAGACCGCAACCACACCAGCTTTCTCTCGAACGAATGGGTTTTTTACTTTCAGATGTCGTGCTTGATTTTACAGTGCTGATGTGGTTATTGCGGCAGTGTGTCTGTTTTATTCTGATCAACTTAGTTCCAGTGAAGGAGGTCTCATAGCCTGAAAAATCGCAATGGCAGTTGCTCCGTATTTCACCATTTCAGTCAGGTTCTCCAGTCAGTTTTTCAGGTAGTGGACACAGATAAAGCTGAGGTCACGGTGTACTGCTAAAACCATACTGTTCTGCCCAGCTTTACTGTTAAATCTGCTGCACGCTGGTCAGGCGGTTGCATTTCTGGCCTGTGACTCAGCGCTGTTTCTCAAAGCTGATTTGTTTATGAGGTGTTGCTCGTAAAAACCCAAATGGTGTATTAACAATCATTTGCTTGCACAGGCGTTGCGTGTGGTTTAGAGGCACATCCAAAAGAAAACAAGCATATTGAGATGCTTTCTCCAAGAACATTTTCCTATCCCTTTCCTAAAATGCACAAATAGGGTTTTCTTAGACTTGTGAGCCTCATTTTTAGAAATGAACCCAGAGTTTCCACTGTGGACTGTGACTTTTATTTTGTGTTGATTTCTATATGATACAATTGAGGCTCATAAAAATACTGTAGATAATTGCTAATTGGCAAGGTAGGTCATTGGTAAGTAGCCTGAAAGTAATACCGTTCAAAAGTTTGAGGTCGTAAGATTTTTAAATGTTTTAGAAAGAAGTCTCTTAATATCCATTAAGGCTGCATTTATTTGATAGAAAATACAATTCAATACTGTAATATTATTAATTTATTAGTTTATTAATTCACTTTATTTCGTATATTTAAAGTACATTTAAATAATTCTGAATTTTGTTTTTCCAGCATCATTACGCCAGTCTTCAGTGTCCCATGATTCTTCAGAAATCATTCTAATATGCTGATTTTTATTTAATTAAATACGTCCTTTCAAAACTAAAGTGTCCATTTCTATGTGCTTATAATATAAAATACACATTGTGATTACCCCAGCATGAAAAGGGCTAACAAATTTATCACAGTGAACTTGCAGAGCAAAAACATGAGCTTTGTTTTTGACCAATTCAGTCAGTTTACTTTAGAATGATTGAGCAGCACAGTGTGGCCAAGAAGTCCAGAGTGAAGACAAACACTATTGACTATGTGCAGTCCTTATAAGGAGACGGGGGGATGCGGGATTGGCTGGTATTGGATACTGGTGTTAAAGTGACCCACTGGGAATAGAGCAGCTTTCCAAATATGGAAGAGAGAGTCCAGAACAGTCCATTTTACTGGAAGAGTGGAGAAAGAGAGAAAAAGTGAAAGAGAGAAGCAAAAGTGGTTTAAAATGAGTCATTTAGAAATTAGGAAGAGGGAGTTCACATTCACAGATAAAAAGACTATATTTATAGATGTTTGATGTAAAACAGAATAGATTTAGTTAGGAATAGTTCACCCAAAAAAAGAAAATCCATTTAATCACCCCCATGTCATTTCAAAACTATATGACTGACTTTTTGCAAAACAAAAAAGATGGTGTTATTTTCATTTGTGGATAAACTATTCCTTGTATGAGAATGGGGAGCAAGTTGTAATGAGAGAGCGGGGCACTTGTGTGTTGACAGGAAGGAAAGTGCAAGTCTTAACAGATGGTCTGGTCAAGAGCCTAAAGGTCTTTATGTCTGGACAGCGGACAGAGATGTTTGTCATATTAGACATAAAGATAGCTGTGCATGATAGACACACAATATCTGTGACACATTCTCACAGTCTCTTTTACTCTGGGAATTGCATTGTTTGCTTATGGGGTTAGTGTGTAATTTTTGTCAGATGAAAATTACTTAAAGGGATAGTTCCCTAAATTCAAAAATTCATTTGAATAAAATTAATGTACTCAACCTCAAGTCTTTTAAGCCTGTTTGAAGTTTTCTTTTGTGGAGCATAAAATATATTTTGAGAAATGTCTCAGTATTTTTATTTTTTTATTAATCAGCACCAAAATGGGTTGGTTATGAATGTACAGTATTAGGCTTTTAGAGTAAAAGTTATTGAAGTGATTGACACCAGCAGATATCGACTCGCTGTTTACTGGCTGTTATGAGTCGTTCCTGAGAATTAGCATGAGCGTTAAACAGACTGATCCTCTCTGCCAGCCGTAGGAGCGAGTCATGGGGGCGACTCATCTGCACCCCGACACAAGCACACACGCAGGCCGGGAGAGGAACACAGAAGAAGACAGAGCACTACTTAAAATAGACATTACACATCCAAAGAGAAATGATAACTGCACCCATACTCCCATTAGTCTAAAATGTGTTCACACATACACACAAAACACAGCAGAACACAATTGTCAAGAACAGAAAATGAACTGTGGGGATAAAGAGTTCCAGAACATTTTATCTACTGCAGATGTAGAAATTATCCAAGAATTGTCAGTAATCTGTGTCTACAGTGCAAGATATACAGATTTATCTGAATAAACAGTCTTAGATTAAAACAATCTTTTGAAATTCAAACAAAATGAATGACTGATGGGAGAAAGTAAGCCTTGAAGATGATCAAGGATTAAAAAATAACAACAATAATTACAAGGTTTAGACAGTGTTTTTGTTCTTTACTCTAACTTTGTTACAAAAATAACATAAAATTTTGAAATATTTACTTTTAGTCTTTCAATTGTGTGCGTGTCCAGTTTACATGCTTTAGAGGATGTTTTAAAACAAACTCATATAATTTCCAAGAGCGAGATGTTATCTAAGGTTTAGATTTGAAGGTTTAAACAGTGGAGAAAAACACAAGGCAAGCACATGGATTAGGAGTGATGTAAGTGGCTTAAATGTTGCTTTTTTGGATGTTTTATATTAAATAATCTAGATTTATTTTAATATAATGTGTTACACTGTGGCATTAATAGTTTGTTCAGTTTTTTTATAGCTGGTTTTATACAGATGTCTGCCTGTCTGTAAATCTTCTGATTAAATAAGATGTATACATTAACACCCCCTCCTAAAGTGACTGTAGAACCTCTGTGTGTAAAAATATCATAGATTTACAGGGCATAAAAAGTTCTATTTATTTCATATAACATCCACAAATTTTTTGTATTTACATTTGTTTTCAATTTTATTCATTCTTCTTTTTCAAAAAAATATGCGTTATTTTTTTTTGCAATTTTGATTAATATCTCTCAACACTAAAACGTCCCATAATTTAGTTGTGTTGACAAATGTTAAAGGATAATAAAATAATAATAAAATAATAAAAAGAATATTATACACAGTATTATTTTTTTGCATTTTATAGCTGAGCTTAAAGTTAGGCAACGGGACTTTTATTGTGTAAGTTCTTGAGTAGCCGGACTTTTATTGTGTCATTCTAGCACACAGACTGCCGTCGGTGAGTCAGAGCTGAGAGCTACAGCGAGACACAGCGTCACTCAGCGCGTGTCTGCGCGTTCAATATAAAGACAAGAGGAGCTGAGTGAGCGCCGCAGTCCTCATACACACTCTCACACACACCTGTAAGGGATTTCCTACTAGCGACGGAATAACTTTAACAAGGTGAAAAATAAGGTACAAACTTTTCTTCTATATTTAGAGTAACTTTCATGGCTGAATGTAGGTCATTTAATGAATAAGTAACTTATTTCTGTTTATTGATGCAAATCTGATATAGCCTATGTGAGAGAACATGTAACCATTTAACACTTAATGGTTAGTTATGGAATTTTTTCTCTCTGTTTATTTACTTTTTTGTGCTTAAGTTTTATTGTGGAGACCTTTTTATTTAATATTTAGGGCAGAATGTTTTACTTGCAACATAATTTAATTGGGAAAAAGTTAACAATAACAAAAGAATAGAGAGAGAGAGAGAAAGAGAGAGCTCAATCTAATCTATTGATGTGACGTCTATATATATATATGAGAATAAAAACTAGAGGATGTATATCTGATAGGATAAAGATAAAGACAAACAAAGTCTTACAAGAATACAAAGAATAGAAGAATAGAAAAAAAGAAAAGAAAACATTAAAAAAGGTACAGAAAAGAAATCCGAAATGCTCTGCTCAGTGAAAATACTGTTTTTCAGCACAGGGATTTGGCAAGAAAAGTAGGTTATTCAAACTCAAAGACTCCAAAATCTGGAAAAGATGTTATTTAAGTGGCTTTGTCTTTTGCACTTGCATTCCAAGTTTAAACAGTTAAATGTTTAGCACTTTAATGTGTGTATGGGTTGGCACTACACTCAAGTCAGCAGTAACACCATTAAATTATGGTTTGCTTAGTGGAGTTTTGGTTCATAAAGTCCATTGTACTAACCCTTTTATTGCCAGCAGAGACTGGTTTGGACTCTACCTCTCTTCGTTGCCCAGTGTGCCTTGTTTAGGGCTTATTTCCCTTCTGCTCGCTCCCCTCCCTTCTCTCTCTCTCACTTTCCCTGCTGGTAATCCCATTTGATGGTGATGGGTGATGTCTTTTCGGCCAATCTGGAGAGGAATGTCTTCGGCTCACATTCCTACAATCCAGACATACAGATATATACACACTTTGTGAGAGAGAGAGAAAGAGAGAGAGTTAGAGAGCGAGCGAGCGAGCAAGAGCAGGAGGGATGCAGTGAGACATTCTATGTGAAAAGAAAACAGTCTGGTTCTGTTTTATGTGCTGTGTGTGCATGCAATTAGAGAGAAAAAGATGGGGGAGGGTCTGAGAAAGAGATGGTGGAAGCAAAAGAGAATAATGGATTGTGCAGGTCAAGACTTTGCGACTAAAGATAAATAGAGTGGAAGAGAATGAAACAACAGTGAATGGGGCTGAAAATGAAGCGCTTTAACTTTTACTGTAACTGCAACGACTGAAGCTTTCATTCATGCTTTTCAAAGTAGTTTTAAAACTCACCTTATTAAATAGATTAAATGGGTAGGAAACAAATTTTGGTCTGTTTCGGAATTCCCAATATATTTCTATCCATCCATCCATCCATCCATCCATTTGGTTATAACAACATATGTATTTATGTGTATTTATATGTATAATAAACTATAAATCAAAAGTTTGGGATGGGCAAGATATTTTAAAATATATTCATATTTTTAATGAGTGAGGATGCATTTAATTTACCAAATTAACAGTATATAAAAAATGCATAACGTTAAAAATGTTTTTTTAAATAAACGCTGTTTTCACACTTTTTTCACGAAGATATTAATTAAAACTGTTTTCTGTATTTGTAATAGGGCTGCATGATTATGACAAACATCGAACTAAGTGGACTTTGAACTTTTGGATTTTGATTAATTGCCACTTTGAACGATTACCTAATTATGGCATCTGTAATTGTAATCGCGAATACATTTGATTAATTGTGCATCCCTAATTGGTTATAATAAGGATCATGTGACACTGATGACTAAAGTAATGGCTGCTGAGAATTCAGCTTTGCCATTACAGAAATAAGTTACATTTTAAGATATATTAAAATAGATAACAGTTGTTTCAAATTGTACAAATTTTTACTGTATGTTTGATCAGATAAATGCAGCCTTTAGTATGCATTATAAAGGTCTTTCAAAAACATCTTGCTGACCCCAAACCTTTGACCGGTAGTGTAAATATTACCCTGTCACCATCTAAAAATCACATAAAGCTAATCTTTAAAAATACTAATGGTTAACAATGTTAAAAGTAAACTATGTGATGCCTAAATTTCCTTTTATCATTTATTAAAATGAAACGTTTTTAGTCATTAAAGCATATTCTCGAAAACTTTGGCAAATCCAGTGATTATTTCCTCAAAAGCATTTTTTTGTATCATCTCAATATCTTGTAAACACGACTTTGTTTCAGGCGGACTGACAAAAAACCCTGTGTGGATCATGTCAGCCAATCAGATTAGAGCTTGCCAGTTTGAGAAAGTGCTTTCCAGTCTTGTAATTTTCAGGTTATAGAACAGACTATGGGTGGACAGGAGGGATGGAGACAGAGTTGAAAAGATGGAGAGCTGACAGACCAAAAAAGAGAGACGAAGTCTGAGATTTGGAGAATGCAAGAAGGTGAAATTATGGAATAGAAAAGAGAGGAGGAGGAAAGAGAAAGCATGAAAGTGAGAATGTGGGAGCTGGAGAAGAGAAAGAGCCTTTTTTTATTTTGGCCTGATGTCTTTATGGAAAGTTGGACATTTCCTCTAGGAGTCTGGTAGGGAGTGTAGAGCCGCTTAGGTTGGGTGGGAGCCGCATTGTGAGATCAGATCTGGGTCAAACTGCTCCTAAAGCAGGAACACGCTCAACCAATTCCAATGTAATCTGAGAAAGGACTTGAAAACTTGCGTTTCCAGACCTTTTGTGTGTGTGTGTGTGTGTGCGCGCACATATGCTGTCCACTCTATGTACTCTGTTAACCTCTTGAAAAGCTAAGGACCAAAATTACTGTAGGAGATTTCTGGAAGTTTAGTTCAGTGTAACATGGCAAGAATCCAGATGATTTTATGCGTATTAGTGGCGAGAGAATGTGTGTCCAGTGAGTGACAGCACTGCTATTACATTCAGATGTAATGGGAGGATCAGATGCAGTCTCTTGCTCTCAGTTTCTGTGCTGTTTGATGAATAAACTGTTTCTCGAAGGGTGTTTTGTGTGTGTGTGTGTGTGTGTGTGTGTGTGCGCATGCTGCAGGGAATAAAAGAGACACTAGTCCAATACCACAATTGACAGAGATACTTTTTCTTGCTGACACATGAGTCTTGTTGCAATCTAAGAACTCAAAACTCTGGGACATTGTAGGGCTGGACTGTAAATTGGAGTTAAAAAGGACAAGATCTGTTTGCGTTTTGATTGGTTAGCGTGATGGTATATAGGGTGTATTTGGATCACAGTGGAACTATAAAAGAAAGCTGAAGTCACTTAGCCGACAGTGTTTGGGTGTGGTTATAATTCAGATGTTAATCTGCTAAAAAGTGCTTTAAAGAGTGAAAGTTTGAAACGTTGAGTCTCATTTAGTTATCATAGACTAAAAAAAAAATGACAATGGGAGGATGTTTCAGTCTGTGTGTCTCAGACGTCCATCCATCCATTGTGCAGCTGTCTCATTGACTGCCAGTTTGCTAAATTACAATGTAGTCAGTTTATGAATCACTTATTTTTCAGACACTGACATGGAATCAATCACCTGAATCAATCATATTTCATCATTGAATCAGCTGGTAAACTAGAACTAATAATCCAGGGGCATGATGATGCAGTGATGATGGCTGTGGTTACAGTTGGATCCAGGTGTGCCGCTCTGCATTGTGTGTGTGTGTGTGTGTGTGTCTGCACCTTTATCTGTAATGTCTTTGTCTCTTACCAGATGTTTCTTGATCTCAGTTTGTGTACTCTATTGGATAAACACATTTCAGCTCTAGAACATTGCCACCTCTTCAGTGAAGAAGGTTTTGTTACTATAGAAGCAGAAAACATTTGTGCTTGTTCTGGCCTCTTGTTGTAGTCAGCCGTTTTAGGATAAATGTTCTTTTATTTGACAGGACCGTCCAATTTTATGCAATAATAATAATACAGAATAAAGTTTAGAAACTTGTTTTGCTCATTACTATTCCCTATTTTTGGTTGGCATGTCTTGCGCACAGACACATGCACACTCACAATGCAGGACATGCTCTGTAAACACGGAGTCCTCTAATTGTCAAATATTTAAACTCAACAACTTCCTGTCATCTTGAAGCTTTTTCCTGTGATAGCAGCTGGTTAAAAACAGTAGAAACTCCACTCACACGCCGAGCCAAAACAAAGATGCTTAACCTGACTGCAAGACACACATTATTACCATAAAATCACTCTTCTGTTACTTTTACTTTTGGTGAGTGGAAACACCTGAAAATCTGTTTCTATGCTTGTATCAATCTTCAGCAGTGATTTTAAATGATGTTCAGAGAAGCAGATATGAAATACTCAGAAGATACTCCAGTAGGACAGTGCGAGGAGATGAAAGAGTAAAAAAAAGCGTGAAGAATACACTGACCTTGTGTTTAGTGAGACTAACTAACACCAGCCCGTGTTTTATGCAGTGATATTAAAAGTCTGGATAGAAGCTGATTAGTGGTCTATTTAAACCATAATCTGCACTGACCCGTATCTCACCGTTGTTTTGTAAAGGGCACATTGGTAAACACAACTTTATGAGGTATTTCTGACTGTTTTATGGGGACACAAATGCCACTGACAAATATCACCACTTCAAAGCTAATGAGTGCATTTCTGACCTCATGTCACGCTTGTGTTTTAATGGTACAGCAAATTGTAGTGTTAAATGCAGTGTGAACATCATCAGCTCTAGGTTTTAAATTATGGTGCGGAGGAGAGAAAAAAAGACTAGCTCAACAGCTTCCTGTCGTGCATGTGATTCAAATACAATGCAACAGGCTTCGGAGGAAGATAATAACAGAAAAAAGATGTGCTACAATATGTTATGTGGATGCTTTTTATGACTTGAATGAAGTGGATTCTGAAGAAAAGAACAAAGGCATTATAATAAAATAGGCAATATAGACTTTAATAATAAACACACATTTAGTAAAATATAAAAATCACACTACCACAAGTCAGCATACAGATGCTTTATTGAAATATTGCATGATTTATTCATGCATTCTGGTATTAGTATCTGCAATTTTAGAAAGTGCTCCCTGCTATTATTTTACTTGTTTTAGTTTATTTCGCTTTAATCAAGGTTTATTGAATTACATTTTTAAAATTTAACCTCTGTGTAGACCGTTTCTGTAGCAATGATGTCTGTACAGTTCTCTGATTCAAAACAGACGATTGTGTGTTTTATGCAAGGTCAAGTGCTTCTCTGGGGTTCTCATAAAAACAGTAGGAGCTAGATTTGTGTAAGTGCATTTTATAGACCTGTAGCTAAATTAGACAGGAATGTGTGTAAGTGCATGAGTGTGTGTTTTGTGTCAGCTGAGGGGTCTGCTTCATCTCCACTAGTAACAAACCTTGTAATTTGGCAGAAAATTGAATGGGTTACTTCATGTAACCTTTGACAGAAGGCTGTGATTATTTAAGCAGTGCTGGGTGCTACCAGCATATGGATGCAGAGCCATATGCACCACTCTCCCGTTAGTAAATCACTCAAACTATGACAGAACTGACCCTGACAGCAGACTCGGCTGAGGAAGGGCTGTAGACTTGGAAAAACACAACTGGAAATGTGGCTGAAGCTGTGGTCATGTGGGCGATGTGAGTTTGAGTCACAGTTGATCCCATTCCTTACCTTCCATTCCAAAAAAGCCTCAATGTCTTGTGTAGACCTGCCATAATTTATTTATATTGTTGGAGAATCTACTTTGAAACTGTACAGTAGAGTCCTTTTAACCTTTTGAAAAAAAAAGAAAAAAGTTAGCTGCACTGTATAATAATAATAAAAAAAAAATCTAAACTACTTTGAAGCTTAATAAGGGGTGGGATGTGTTTATTTTTAAATGCACCATTATCATATAATTTTACCAGATCTTATGCTTATGCATTGATGGTTTTTAATTGAGTGAATAATTTGAGTGTTACCATTATACTTGAACAGAAAACTTTAAGCTGCATACTACAAAATAATTGAATGCATAAAAACACTGCTAAATAATTAAATTAATTTAATAATGCATTCAAAAAAATTAAACAGAATGACAGAGTCGTTTTTGAAACAAAACCATTCCTTGTTTAGGAAAACATGGTTGACTGATTGATGGAAATGAAGATTGTGATGTAGTGTTTTTCACCACTATTTGTGACCCTGGACCACAAAACCAGCACAGTTATATCTGTAGCCAAAAGTATCGTTTTTTTTTTTTATGCCAAAAATTATTAGGATATTAAGTAAAGATCATGTTCCATGATGATATTTTGTACATTTCTTACCATAAATATATCAAAACTTAATTTTTGATTAGTAATATGCACTGCTAAGAACTTAATTTGGACTACTTTAAAGGAGATTTTCTTAACATTTTTTGCAGCCTCAGGTTTTCCAATAGTTATACTGTATCTCAGCCAAATATTGTCCTATCCTAACAAACTATACATCAATGGAAAGCCTATTTATCCTATGATGTATAAATCTCAATTTCAAAAAATCCACGGTCACATTTGTTCAAGCGCCATATTACTGGAAACAGCTGAAATAATGTCACACTTTGCCTCCTGCTTATTGAACTCATCAAATATTCAAGAATTGCACTGCACACATTGTTGAATCTGTGTCTGTATACTGGTGACTGAGATTTCTCTTATGAATGATCATGATTTTAAGAAGGAAGGTACCGTAGCATTTTCTGTTTGCAGACTCAGTGCCTTTTAAGGCAATCTGATTATGTCAGCACCGGCTGACCTTCCTTCATCAACCCAGGTTTACTGGTCAGGAATTCCAGAAATGCAAAAGGAAACAATAAGTGGAGAAACCTGCGAGAGCTATTTTTAGAAAATGGCTGCCTGTGATTGAACATGATGATATTCTTTGAGTGCTGGAAACTATTAAGTGGGATATTAAGAGTCGAAGCGGTATTTCTGGAGGGGCTTGAAACGCCAGACCTTTACCGGCCATTATCCAGCAGCTTTTTTATTCAAGGGGGAGGAGGAGAAGAGAAAAGCAAAAGGATAGAGAAAAAGACAGATTAGACATGCAATTCTTACATTCTTGCAATTTAAAACTGAGAGAACAAAGGTGGTTACTTTATTATGGAATTTGAAAAAGGGATTTAAACAAAGGGAAGGAGAGAAAGCAAGAAGGTAGTGAAGTGAGAGTCTAGCCGCTGGTGCTTGGGTCTCATAACAGAGCCAAAAAAGGAATAAAAGCAAAGCAGCACAGGCAGTTGAGTCCAAGAGCCTTTCACCAGCTGCCAAAGTATTCCTGTAAAAGTGCTCTTTTGATGGATACTTGAACATATGGACAGGGAAAAAAAGAGAAAAAGGCAAGGTTTTAGGTGGTCATTTATACCTTTAATGTGGTCCAAATCACCATTTGTGCCAACAAAACAAGGTTGCATAATTTAATCTCTTCTTTTCTTCAATGAATCCTTTTATTTGGGAAACTTGCACTCTAGGTTTTAGGTTAAAGCTTGGCCAAGTATTACCAACACAAACTGAATGCTCCCTTTCTCTTTTTCTTGACCCAAACGCTGAGGATTTATCAGTTGGCTGGAGGAAGGACTTCCACCTCCATTACCAAAAAAATGGAGAGAAGGAGGGAAAACACAGTGACTCATTAGTCAACATCTGGAATTAATTAGATTAAATGGGGTTTGGAGTGTGGCTGGCCTACTACTCTGATCCCCTTGTGAAACACACACATACGAAATTACGCATTTAGTTCAAGTTTTAGGTTTCTTTACTAGCAGAAAAAATGTTGAACGCGCCTATAGGAGACCAATGATAAAATGTCAATGAAAAGCTTCTGGACTTAGGTTTTCTGTTTGTTGAGGCTCACAGAAAGTGTCTAGAAGTTGCCAAAAAAAAAAAAAAAAAAAAAGGCAGCGGGAGAGTGGGGCTGAGTCTGCAGAAGAGATACAAATTATGTTTAGAACAAAACATGTCTTCCAGGGACAAGAATTCAGATTTTGGAAAACTATGACTGTAGGAAGCAAATATCTAATGTTTAGCAGAGAAAAGGACAACGTGGACGTCAGTGTTGCTGTAAATGTGGGTGAACCATGAGGCCAAACATTGGACAGATAACACTCAATCATCAGCCCACACCCATATTCACACGACAAACTGAGATCTCCATCTCATCCTTTTCCATCCCGTTTACAGGCTGTTGACAGTGTAGTTTAAACTTTACCCAAGATAGCATATCACTCGCTTTACAGTGGGCTGTAGTTTCCTTCCCAGAAACTCAGCACAAATACACACAGACATGCATTACCGCACAAACAACTAGGCATGAAATCTTCTGCCTGTATGGAGCTGAACACACACATTTGTATGTGCATTCAAAGATCTCCTTTATAGTAACAGTCACCGTGATTTTGCCAAGTACGACATGTTCCTGGATCAACATCTTTTGTTGATCCTGGATCAACATTATTATAAAAAATATAGACAAATCCCTATCCCTAAACCTAATCCTACCCATAATTTATTCCTAAAATCAGTGGGAAATTATAGCTGATTAACAAGTATGTATAAGCACCTAACCCTGATTTTAAGCCTAAAACAGATATTTCCTTAAAGGTTATATCTCAATTCTGATTTGTTGATTGGAATTTTGTTCCAGGATATACAAGGATGTATATCCTACTCTACTACTACTATAAAATAAAAATTATATATAAAGGATACAAATGTCCATAAAACCCACATTTTATTAAGCATGTTCAGATTTATCATATGATAAGAATTTTTTTTTCTGTCATGGGTTTTGGCTGGAATGCTGTATTGAGTAATCAGGACCGGAACTATCAGTTTTATAATTGTGTACACCGTCATATTTAGCCAGGTTTAGTCGCAGCAAACATGCTCTGCAAACGTCATCTCAAGATTTTTATATTAGTCGGGTCAATGTTTGTCAGGTTGTGCAATTATAGTAAAAATGTGTATAGTTAGTGATGCTAAACACTCCCATTTGTTTAATTGTCATCCTTTCAGGAACGCGGCACAACTGAAGCAACTTCAAGATCAGATCCTTCTGGAGCAGCAACAGCAGCCTCCCCCTCCTCAGGAAGTCCCGCCTCCGCCTCCATCTCCGCCTCTCCCACCTCCTCCTTCCTTCCAGGAGCTGGAGAGTAGCACCATGCAGACAAGCACCTTCAACTACGCCCGGCCCAAGCAGTTCATCGCTGCTCAGAGTCCCACAACAAGCGGGGGACCGATGGGATACAGCACGCAGTCCTCGACCTCCTCGAGCTCCAGTCCGCTGTCCCCCACACCGTCCCACAAACCTTTCAGCCGCGTCACCCTTCCGCTCTTCCAGCAGCAGCCGTCACTGTCCAAAGGAAGCAGCGTGGAGTCTCCCAGCTCGCCTTCTTTCCCACCACCCCCTCCGCCCTTTCTCAGCTCCAGCACTCTATCCTCTCCTGGTGGCTTGCCACAGGACTTCCCTCCTCCACCTCCGCCGCCTCCTCCACCTGTCACATCAAGCCCCACTCGCTCAGACACCTCCTCGCCCTTCACGTCCACTCCACAGTCCCCAGCCGGGTTTCTGGTATCGGTGCTTCCGGCCACACCACCTCCACCACCAGTGAATGCATTGGGGCTGCCCAAGGGTAATGGCACAGTGTGAGTATCCGAAATCATCTGTTTGAAACACATCCCAAATGCTTTTTGAAGGTGTGCACTCATCTGCTTAAACAACACACAGAAACAAATGTTACTACCTAAAAATCTCAGATCCAGGCAGTGATTAATCTTCTATGAATCATTCAAATATTTGTATCTGGGATGCCATGAGCCTAGTAGCTAATTGAAAGCACATTTGAGTAGCGCCTTGGACCCAACAATTGTTTTCCTTGCTTTGCGACTTTTCTATACTATATAAAGACAGAGCGCTTCATCATGAGCTACAACAAAACACTATCATGGGCTAATAAAGTGAACACATGGGCTGATGAGTAATTTGGAGTGCAGCTCCTGCTTTCCAGCTGCATGGAAGACATGTACTGTATGCATTCTTACATGACATGTTTATGGAGAGACTAGGATCAATGGGAGCTGAGGAACAGTGAGGGTAAGGACTGTGTATTATAGAGATTTGCTCTCCTTCTCAAGCCTACAGAAATGTAAAGCACATAGGTTTAGTTGAGAATGAGTGTTTTTAAATGGATAACAAAAAAATAATCTGCTCACTCTTTTGTTTTAAACCTGTATGACATTCTTTATTCTGTTGTACACAAAAGGAGAATTTGTGTTTTTACAGAATATCCAAAATGCTAGGAGACAGCCAGTGACCATTAAGCTCCAAAAAGATCCAAAAACTTTTATTATTGTACAGTATGCATCACAATGCACTAGATGAATATGGTAGAAATTATTTTGAGATTTTAAAGACTTATTTATTGTCATTTTGGAACTTGACAGACCAGTATTATTATTGAAACTTAATATATTAAAATAAAAAAGTTACCTTTTGTAATTTAAGAATTTGTAGTTTAAGTACTAAAATGACTAAAACTGAAATAAAATCAAAAGCACATAACACAATAAAATTACTAAAATGTAAATCTAAAATATAAAAGCAATTCGGAATATTAAAAAATACTATAATAGTTTATAAATAATGTTAAAATAACACGGGGAGAGACAACCTCTAGTCGCAGTACACTTTCATTAATGAACAGTGTTTCACATTGTCTTATTCAAGATGGGTGGGTAAACAATGACAAAATGTTTATTTAAACTGTTTATTTGAAAGGTATTTAATCTGTTACATCTCACAATTATGGCCCTCTCTCCTTCATATAAACATACATGTGATGCACGATGTTGCTCACAATTTATGATTGGGTTCTTCAGTGAAGATGGTCTTTCTGTTGAACTTGAGTTTAAAACACTCATCCAGAGTTTTTGTCTTCAAAGCTGCTGCTCCTATCATCCACCTCTTCATCTCCATTTTCTTCATTATCTTCCACTAGTTCATTCGCCTCTCTCTCTCTTCCTGGCATTCCAGAGCCAGAGGGGAAAGATAAGAGACCGCAGTGGAATTTTAAAACACACACAAACAGATAACAAAATGTATTTTTGCCTTCCAGTGTATATGCAAAAAATATGTCCCACTATCTTCTCGTCAGTGCCAACTTTCGTATTAAAAGCTGTGGTTCTGTTCATTTGTGTATATGTGTTAATTCTAGCCTCTATCTGGGAAGGTTTTATGGACTGGGAAATATAATTCGAGCAACTAGCAACAGTTTAACACTTGTTTCTGTGTTTAGAAAGTCAACAGCTACTGATTATGTACTTAGAGAAATGCTTAGTCTGCTGTCTGTTGATTTAAAGTTAATACAATTATTTTCTGATTGTGTTTTAACAGGGCTTTGCCACGCAAGTCTACACCCCGCACACAACGCGTCATCTCTGATTCAGATATCCAGGGCTCCAAAGATGCTGTCATACAAGACCTGGAGAGAAAACTACGCTTCAAAGAGGAGAGACTCAGCAATGGACAGCAGGTGTGTGTGAGAGAGGTCTTATGTTTGCATTACTAAATAATTATAGTACATTAATAGTACTACCATACTAGCCTTACAAATGTTACAATCTTGAATGTAATGTAGTCTAACCAATAACAAGTTTGTGAATATTTGGTCATTAATTTTCTTTTAAAGGCATAGTCCACCCCCCTCAACAAATGTAATAAATAATGTCATAACTCACCTTCATGTTGTTCTAAAATGCGTGGAGTGAAAGCAAAAGAAAAATAAAACTTTTCCGAGCAATACAATGGAAATAAATGTGAGCCAATGTTATTTTAGAACTCTCTTTATACTGTTACAGCATGTATTAATATTTTGAATTAGCTGTTATTTTTATATTTTAAGTACATTTTTAGTTTGTAATTTAGTGAAACATTTTTTAAAAATCAGTTTTTAGTTATTACAATGATTTTTTATATTTTTAGTTAACAGTTACTAAATTGATGGGAATGGATCAATCTCCAAAAATGGAGAGAAAATCTAATGCTGTAAAATCGATTAATCGACACCAAAATAAAAAGTTTTTTTTAAATAATATATATTTGTGTTTCATAAATGTATACATGTAGATACATTTAAATATACACAGTACACACACATATATTAAGTAAACAAACTTTTATTTTGGATTCGATTAATTTCAATTAATCGACTTGACAGTACTAAAACAAACATAAAAGTAGTCCATCTAACTCTAAGCCATAAGAAGAGATAACACACAAGAACCAGTGACACTTGATGCTGAATCTTATGTTAAATGTCATGCTAGTTCAAATATATATATAAAATTATTTTTCAGTATTCAGTGTAACTTTTTATTTTTATAAAATACAGCTAGTAAATGGAGAAAATGATCTTCCACCACCAGCTCCTCCAACTGAAATGGTCAATCACTACAGAAATCCTGTAAATCAACCCACAGTGCATAGCAAAAACCACCACATGTTCAGCACGACTAATAGCTTTGAATTCATTTGTACAGGCCACCAAATAATCGCAATGCTTTCGCGTTTGTGAGTGTGTGTGTTTTCTCACACACTAACCCAGGCTCTGACAGATTAATCCTGCTTGCTTTCAGAGGTTAACCTATGAGGAGAAGATGGCCCGCAGACTGCTGGGTGCTGACAATGCTGCCACAGTGTTTAACACGCAGCAGGTGGAGGAGGAGCCAGTCACACAGGTATAAACCCAACACACAAACCCACCTACACAACACCCCCATTGTGTCACAGTAAACCAAGCAATTGTTTGTAATTGGCTGTTTTTTTTTTAAACATGGGTTATAAAAAAAAAAATGCATTCATTACAAATGGCTCCACACACTTTTCCCACTGACTACCAGTGTATGGCAAGGCTGTTGGATGTAGTTTGTGGTTTGCCTGCTTGCTTGTAAATGCATCTTAATTCGGCTAATAGCGGCGAGCTCCCGCATGTGCTTATGCATCGGGTACATTTTAAAGTGATGTCATTTTGGCAAGGAGAGCGTGTCAGCGAGGCATTTTGGAGGTGTGTGAGCAGGTAAGTTCATAAAAGCAGGATTAGCAGCCCAACACAGACACACATTGACAGTAATGTGTGTGATTGTGCACTTTGGTGCAATAGGTGTGTAATCCACGCAGGATGTGACATCATCCTCAACCCCTCTGCCTGTTTTCTGATCTCTCTACAGGAAGGCAGCTCAGCTGACTCAGAGTCTGTCCCTCAAAAGGTTATTCATACTCTTCCCGTCTATTACAAACATCAAGCAGCGGCCTGTCTGTCCTCCTTGTATTTCACTCTGCTCTCAGTCTGCCTCACCGCTGTATTTCCCTTTTCGTTACCTCACGAGACCACCCCCAGTTGTTTAATTCTCTCACCCCCTCCGTGTGTGGTCACCCTCATGTTTTGGCCAGTCCCTACTGTTTGTGATGGTGTGTTTACTGTATCCACTTGTGTTTTCTTCTGTGTCTCTGTTTATGGAATATTTGTGTTTTGATTAAGTCCTTGACAGCAATTGATTAATATTGGACTCTCCGCGTAAATCATCATATACAGAGATTTACACTGCGATCTCACTGATCAAATAAGCAGTGTATTCAGTGTTTGTATTGAACCAAAACTCTATTAACAAATGTTTCTTTTGCACCAAATTCGAAAGGATCATGTAACATAGAAGTCAGGAGTAATGGCTGCCTAAAAGTCAGCTTTGCCATCACAGGAATAAATTATATTTTTTATAATATTTGTATTTTAAATTATAATAATAGTCCAGAATATTGCTGTTTTACTTTATTTTTTGATCAAATAAATCGAGTCTGTTAATACAAAAAAAAAAAAAAACTGCAAAAATAAAAATAAAATTATAACTGACTTCAAACATATGTTAGATATATGATCACCGCTATTTATTTTATAATGAAATCTGTTATTCACATCATCCTTCATTGTATTTTAGCCGTTGTATAAAATTTCTGATGACGATGAAGGGGTTTATTTTGTGATAATGACTGACTGCACATTTCCCCACTTATTACACAGATACTTTACAGAAGGTTAAACGGACATGAAATAGAATGTGATTCGAATTTATTTTATGTAAGAAGAAAAAGTAAAACTATTTCTGCATAGTATAAAAATAATACAGTAATTTCCCTTGGACAGCAGTCGATTATGCAGTTTAGCGATCATTATACAAAAACATTTGGCCACCATTACGGCCAAACAATATCATATGAGCAATAAAAATGTGAAAGAACAGTGCTGGGTGCCTAACATCATGTGTCTTGTTATTGCTAACTGATCAGAGACCGCATGCGTCTGCTTCACACATTTCCTGCCCTCGAGTGGAGACACTAAAATGCACATGCTTCTCTTCCTCTGAACTGTGGGAAGTGGATATGCTGTTAATGTTGTGCCATAAATTTCAAGTGTGCTTAGCTTTCCACACACATCCTTGGGCAAATAGCGGTTGTCTGTGTGTGTGTTTGCATAGGATATGTGCATGTGTGTGTGTTTTTGGGAGGATGTGGCTGGACGTGCAAGAGAACAAGATGGAGAGGGTGCGTTCGTTGTCTACATATGTAGCTATGATGGTGTGTGTGTGTGTGTGTGTGTGTGTGTTTTTCTTGCTGCAGCTGTGTCTTAAACCTGCAATTACTGTTGTGATGTGTCATCAGCACACACTTTTCTCCAGATGTTCCTTCTGCCTGCAGAGTGAAATAAAAAGAAACAGAAGACTAGAAACAGACCAGATGAAAGGGCAATAAGACTTGGATACAGGACTGAATAGATTATAGGACACCGTGATGAGAGGATGTGTGCCTGAATGAATAAAATGAGTGATTGAATGAGTTAGTAAGTTGAGGAGAAGGGCGTAAGTTCAAGTCTTTGTGTTTGTTTGTGTGACAGGAGTATAAAGTGTCCAGCTTCGAGCAGCGGTTGATCAGCGAGATCGAGTTCCGTCTGGAGCGCTCGCCTGTGGAGGAATCTGACGATGACGTTCAGCATGATGAAGACAGTCCCGGAGAGGTCGCACCGTTCTTCGATCAGAAGCTCAAGCATTACAAAGTCTTCGAAGGAATGCCTGTGACCTTTAGCTGCAAGGTGATTGGAGACCCAAAGCCAAAGGTGAGAGGTCATCACCCATGCAGTCTAACTCTCTTGACATGTTTACGTTCTTGTTGCTTGTAATCAGATCCTTGTCAATGACTTCCATGAAAATGCTAATTTTGTGTTTATGACTATAATCTCAGCAGGTAGAAAACTTATTTAAAAAAGAAAATGTAGTTACCCTTAGACTATCCAAGATGTGCATGCGTTTGTTTCTTCATTAGAACAGATCTGAAGAAATTTACATTTAGATTTCTTGGTCACCAACGGATCCTCTGCAGTGAATGGGTGCCGTCAGATTGAGCAGCTGATAAAAACATCACAATAATCCACACAACTCAATCAATTAACATCTTGTGAAGCCGAAAAGCTGCATGTTTGTAATAAATTCATCAAATTCAAGATTTTTTTTTTAAGTGTAAATGATTGCATCCAACTAAAACCCAAGTCCTCTATCTAGAATAATGCTTTCTCCAAAGAAAAAGTTGTCTTTTCTGAATCAGGAAAGAGATATACAGTATTGTTCAAAATAATAGCAGTACAATGTGACTAACCAGAATAATCAAGGTTTTTCGTATATTTTTTTATTGCTACGTGGCAAACAAGTTACCAGTAGGTTCAGCAGATTCTCAGAAAACAAATGAGACCCAGCATTCATGACATGCACGCTCTTAAGGCTGTGCAATTGGGCAATTAGTTGAATTAGTTGAAAGGGGTGTGTTCAAAAAAATAGCAGTGTGGCATTCAATCACTGAGGTCATCAATTTTGTGAAGAAACAGGTGTGAATCAGGTGGCCCCTATTTAAGGATGAAGCCAACACTTGTTGAACAAGCATTTGAAAGCTGAGGAAAATGGGTCGTTCAAGACATTGTTCAGAAGAACAGCGTACTTTGATTAAAAAGTTGATTAGAGAGGGGAAAACCTATAAAGAGGTGCAAAAAATGATAGGCTGTTCAGCTAAAATGATCTCCAATGCCTTAAAATGGAGAGCAAAACCAAAGAGACGTGGAAGAAAACGGAAGACAACCATCAAAATGGATAGAAGAATAACCAGAATGGCAAAGGCTCAGCCAATGATTACCTCCAGGATGATCAAAGGCAGTCTGGAGTTACCTGTAAGTACTGTGACAGTTAGAAGACGTCTGTGTGAAGCTAATCTATTTTCAAGAATCCCCCGCAAAGTCCCTCTGTTAAAAAAAAGGCATGTGCAGAAGAGGTTACAATTTGCCAAAGAACACATCTACTGGCCTAAAGAGAAATGGAGGAACATTTTGTGGACTGATGAGAGTAAAATTGTTCTTTTTGGGTCCAAGGGCCACAGGCAGTTTGTGAGACGACCCCCAAACTCTGAATTCAAGCCACAGTACACAGTGAAGACAGTGAAGCATGGAGGTGCAAGCATCATGATATGGGCATGTTTCTCCTACTATGGTGTGGGGCCTATTTATCGCATACCAGGGATCATGGATCAGTTTGCATATGTTAAAATACTTGAAGAGGTCATGTTGCCCTATGCTGAAGAGGACATGCCCTTGAAATGGTTGTTTCAACAAGACAATGACCCAAAACACACTAGTAAACGGGCAAAGTCTTGGTTCCAAACCAACAAAATTAATGTTATGGAGTGGCCAGCCCAATCTCCAGACCTTAATCCAATTGAGAACTTGTGGGGTGATATCAAAAATGCTGTTTCTGAAGCAAAACCAAGAAATGTGAATGAATTGTGGAATGTTGTTAAAGAATCATGGAGTGGAATAACAGCTGAGAGGTGCCACAAGTTGGTTGACTCCATGCCACACAGATGTCAAGCAGTTTTAAAAAACTGTGGTCATACAACTAAATATTAGTTTAGTGATTCACAGGATTGCTAAATCCCAGAAAAAAAAATGTTTGTACAAAATAGTTTTGAGTTTGTACAGTCAAAGGTAGACACTGCTATTTTTTTGAACACACCCCTTTCAACTAATTGCCCAATTGCACAGCCTTAAGAGCGTGCATATCATGAATGCTGGGTCTTGTTTGTTTTCTGACAATCTACTGAACCTACTGGTAACTTGTTTGCCACGTAGCAATAAAAAATATACTAAAAACCTTGATTATTCTGGTTAGTCACATTGTACTGCTATTATTTTGAACAATACTGTATGCACAGATCTTGCACAATTTACAAGTGAGAACAGTCCAAATTGGTTCTTAATAAGAATGTTGCATGGATCTGGATTTAAGAAGGGAAGAGGGGATGAGCTTTTTCTCTGGAGCAAGTGTTATTCTGGATTATGGACTATGGTTTAAAGTTAAAACGCCTCGATAGATTTGTTTCTTACAAACACACAGCTTTTCACGATACATTAACCGATGAACTTAATGTGTGTATCACTTGTGAATTATTGTGATGCTTTTATCAGCTGTTAAACACCAGTTCGTTTTTTATTTATTTATAATATTTTTATTTGAGTCTATTTATACTGCATATTGTTGGACATACAGTAGTGGCTCACAGCATGGAGGTTATTTAGTTGTTTTGTTAGAGAGGTGACTGGGATGATGGGAATGGTGGTTTATCATCTGTGGGCTGGTTTCATCAGAAGCTCTGCTCTGCTTCACTTCTAAAATTCCAGCCATATATGGCCGTCTCGCTTTCATTGTGTCTCTCTCTAACTTACCATGAGACCACAGTAATGACTGTGTGATGACAGCAGACTTAATAACAGAAGTGATGAAGAAGAGGGAGAAAAAAGAATCAATGGTACAAGCTCTGGAGTGTTGCATAACCATGTATATATATGTGTGTGTGTTTTGAAGGTGTACTGGTTTAAAGACGGAAAGCAGATCTCAAAGCGCAGTGAACACTACCGTATCAGTCGTGATCCAGACGGCACATGTTCCCTGCACACAGCGGCTGCCTCGCTAGATGATGACGGGAACTACACCGTGATGGCAGGCAACCCGGCGGTGAGATGAGATTTGTGTGTGTGTGTGTATGTGTTTATTATATAGTTTTAATTGCAGATGCTAACAATGCAATCAAAAAGATCAATTCTCTGTATTTTCACACATGCAACACAACATTCCCTAGTAGAACATGAATGTCTCAAAAAATTGGAGACAAGCCATACAGCCAAATTTCATAAGGTGATAATTTTGTGTTTACATGTTAGCTATGAAAAATATATAATACCTTTTATCTGAGTTTGATCTCTTTTGATTGTTTTTTTTTCTTTCTCACATTCACGTACACATATACAGTACACACTTTCTCAAGTGGCTAGTCAGCATGAGCAGTGTTTTGGTGGAGACGGATAAACATTGGTAGTCAGGCGGAAGTGACTGACCAGAAGCAAGAAAAAATCTACAGCCTTTGGAAGATCAAGAAGTTCATACACATTCAGATACATTCCATCTTAAAATTGATCACAATGCATGCACAATGCATGTATACTTAGTTATGTGTCATGCATGTCAATATTCTTTCTTCTTATTATCGCTAAGAAAAGCATAAACGGTCAGTTTCTTAACTCAAATGTTGCTCTCTTTGTCTTGTCTTTTTGTTTTAGGGGAGAGTGAGCTGTACTGGAAGGATGATGGTCCAGGCTGTGAACCAAAGGGGGAGAAGTCAGCGCTCCACACCTGGACACATCCGCAGGTATATAAGCAGTTTCTGTTTCTAAACAGTAGATCCAGGATCAGGTTTGCTCTGTGGGACTAGCACTAATAGAGGGTGTGTCCCATGTAAAAAAAACAAAACAACTGTGGATTCTGGACAATGATGCAAGGACCATGTTAAGATGTCTTTTGTGCAGAATAGAATATATGAATCTTTTTGAACGGGTGGGGTTTCCTCTGGATTAGATATAATATATCTGGCCATTCAGGTCTTTGAGGTTTTATTATGTTTGATTGACAGTGTCAATAGTCTCTGAATTCAAAGCTGTGTGCCAACCTATCATTAGTTGTAAAAACTAGATATGATTTCCTGCACAAAGTAAGCTCTTCATTAAAAAAATATTTAAGAAAATAAAATATAATACATATATTACAGGCACATTTTTATGATTTTTAAAATGTCACCTGCTGTGCTGTTAGATAATACCTTTTACCTTAAAATAGTGATTTTTATCCAATCCTATCTTTACCCTATTGAATATTTAAAAATGGTATAAAATGTCATTATTTTGACAATCTGTTAATTGATATTAAATTCATTGAAGCAAAATAATTTATTTACCAAAAAACATTAGTCAACCATGTTTTTTATTATTATAATTATAATTTTTACATTTCATTGTTCACAATGAAAACGTGAACATAGTTGACTTTTTTCGTTTCGTTTTTTCTTCCCCAGACCACGCTCAAGGTCCAGAGACAGCGGTGATGAGAATGAGAATATTCAGGAACGTCACTTCCGCCCTCATTTTCTGCAGGCCCCCGGTGACCTTATTGTGCAGGAGGGTAAACTCTGCCGCATGGACTGCAAGGTGACCGCACAAGCACTGCCTTAAAATGTGTGACCATGCTGACTGTACATCTCACTGTACATAACACTTAATACATGGTTACCGTATTTTTCGGACTATAAGTCGCACTGTACTATAAGTCGCATTTGTTTAGAACCAAGAACAAAGAGAAAACATTACCATCTCCAGCCGCGAGAGGGCGCTACAGGAGCAATGAGCAGCATAGAGCGCCCTCTCGCGACTGTAGACGGTAATGTTTTCTCTTGGTTCATTTCTCTCGGTTTCGTAATGACAATGTCCCTTTAATATGTAAATAAATGCATGAGCATTTCAGAGGCTAGATGAAACAATCCTTTGTGTGATTTATGGGAAGAGTTTTCTCCCTCTGCATTGTGAAGAAAAGGAATCTTGAAGTTGGTGTTTCATCACTTCTAAAATGATAAATGGACTTGAGTGAAAAGCTGGAATTATCCTCCGGTTTCTCTCTCTTTCTCATATCGAGTTTTCATCCTTCTGTCCGATATGTTTCCATTGGCTTACCGCTGTCTCTGAAGACTGTCCTCTCTATCCTCTGTTCCTCCCTCTGTCTCTTCCGCTGTTTTGTTTGACCCATTTTTCTTTGTTTCCCTTCATTTGCCGCGTTTCTCATGACACCCACACCACCCTTTCATATTTTTGTTTTAGAACGTTGTCATCTGTCTGTCCATCCATCTACCTATCTCAAGGAACTATAACTATACATATAATATTTAGCCACTCAGTTTGAAAATCAACAATCAAGGCTTTTTCAGTGAACATTAGGAAAACAAACTTCAATTTGAAATTATTTCAGTCCTTGTTTGTGGAAAATATCTTTTGGTTTCTCTCAGTCTCTCTTTTTTTCTTGTTACTTCATTGTTTTTAATTAATTTTTTCCTCACAGTTCTGATTTATTCTACCTGTTATCTTTTTATCTGTCCCCTCTCTCTTTTCTCTCTCTCTCTCTCTCTCTCTCTCTCTCAGGTTGTTGTTTTACATTCTGTTTCTTTCCCATGTCTGGCTGTGATCTGTGTATATCAGAATAAAGGCTCGCTGTGACATAGAGGGATTCACACGCTATAAAAATACCCTGATTAATAATGCACTCATGCACAGCGCCCTTAATGTCAATGGTATTTATAGAACCGATTTATTTCTTCTGGCTTTGAGGCTTTCCAAACTTTCCAGGCCACAAATGTCCCTAGATGCAGTTCAGGAGGTCTAAAATCAAAGGGCCTTTTTTCCCAGTTCAAGTTCTCTGCTTTTTCACTTAAACAGTCTGTTCTTTCAATGTGAGTCATGAACACACTCAAGTTGGGTGTAGTGAGATGGGTGATGGACATTGTAAGCATCACACTGGGAATATGCACACCCAGGGGAGCGGCACTTGAGCAGTGCGTTCACAAACGTCATGAATGTTCTTAGGAACATCACAACAAATGCAGATGGACAAACGAGCATCTCAGTCCCTCTCGGCCCCATGCATAAACACACAAACACATGCACACATTCATAAACCAATATAAACGCATTGACTGGTGGTCTGTTGCTGACACACCTTCGGGTGGAGCAGGTGTTGTGTTTCTCAGGAATGTGAGAGTTGTTGAAAAAGAGCTGAGGCATTGTGCACAGACTGATTTCCCATGAGAACCGCACGCATACAGCCACCAGATATAAGCACTAGTATTAGGGTTGCAAATCCTTTAAAAGAGGCAATTGCACCATAATTTACATTTTATAGAAGAGTGGGAAAGAACAGATTTAGCTGAAAACAGTTGATTGACTTTGTCTTTCAAACATAGGTAAGTGGCCTGCCAACCCCTGACCTCATCTGGCAGCTGAATGGCCAGACCATCCGTCCAGACTCCTCCCACAAGATGCTGGTGAGGGAGAACGGGGTTCACTCATTGGTCATCGAGCCTGTCACTAGCAGAGATGCAGGAGTTTACACGTGCATCGCCAGCAACAGAGCAGGACAGAACTCATTCAACCTAGAGCTCATTGTTGCAGGTACACAATCATTCTCATCATCTGCTCAACCATAGAGTACAACTAGTAATGGAAGACACTGTACTAAGATTGTATTGTAAATTATAATAAAATGTAAATAAAAATAACGAGATGCATGCCATTCTGGTGAAAAAAATCTAATAAAATGTACATTAGTGAAGAAAAGGTTGGGGTTGATAAGATTATTTAAAAGTATTTTATGTTTACCTAGGCTGCATTTGTTTGATCAAAAATACAGTAAGAAATCAGTCATGTTGTGAAATATTATTACAATTTAAAATAACTTTTTAATGTAATTTATTCCTGTGGAAAAGTTGCATTTTTCAGCAGCCATTTCTCCAGTCTTCAGTGTCACAGGATCCTTCAGAAATCACTCTAAAATGCTGATTTGCTGCTTAAGAAACACTTCTTTAATCATCAATGCTTATATTTTCAAACGTATATTCTTTCACAAGTTATATTTTAAATATATTTGTTTACATCAATACGTAATAGTTTAGATTTGTTATTTATTCTTTTTTTTTTATCTTGTTCATTTTCTTTTCTTTTGTTTTAGCCAAAGAGATGCATAAAGCTCCGTGTTTCATTGAGAAACTCCAGAACACAAGTGTGGCTGAGGGTCACCCAGTGCGTCTGGAGTGCCGTGTGTCTGGAGTCCCGTTCCCACAGATCTTCTGGAAGAAAGAGAACGAGTCCTTCACTCATAACACAGACAGGATAAGGTACTGTAGGAGACCTTGGGCAAATCAAAGCCCTCCTACAGCCATTCCAAACTACAGTTTAGCTAAAGCACTACTTTTATTTTATAGCATATTGTATTTTATCACGTTAAACACTATTTACTCTGTAGATGCATTTAAAAACTCACTGTGCACTACTAGCCTGTATATGGCAGCTGTTAGAAGGCTGGTATTTAAAGTGCCTACATGTGTGTATACTGATAAAAAGACCCTTGTAAAAGACACATACACACACAGTAACCTCACCACAGGCGCTACTGTCTGCACCACCTCAGAGAGACGAGAGCAGTTACTCACAAGCTGTAAAGTCTCCAGTCATTGTTTGTGGACACGGTTTGCTCATAAGGATTCAAAGCAAAGTAATATGGCTGTGCAGCCTAAATAAACAATCCTGGCATATCATTCAAATGCTTTGTTGCTACTTTCTCATTCTGATGTTCAATTCTATTTCCCAGCATGCACCAGGACAACTTCGGTTACCTCTGTATGATCATCCAGCCGGCTCTGAAGGAAGACGCAGGCTGGTACACAGTTTCAGCTAAGAACGAAGCTGGCATCATCTCCAGTACGGCACGTCTCGACGTACACGGTTAGTCAAACACACCGCGGAAAGGGATCTTAAGAATGCATGCAACAATGCTGAGTTATGATTGGTAAAAGACCAAAGTACACTAAATACAGACTAAGCAGTTGGAGCGGTTTATCTGATCAATGTGCTTTCATAAATTGCTTCAGACTAAGAACAAAACCCTATTTAATCTGTCCAATAAAAGCACACTCCCTTCCTCTGCCCAGAGTTGTTCCCATAGCTATCCCATCAGCCAGTGCTGTGTGTTTGCCATCAACAACAGGGTTAACAATACGGATGCTTTACCTAAGGTTAAAGCAACAATGGACTGGCGGCCTGTGTACTGGAGTCGTATGAAAGTAGTTTAAATCTCTGTCATAAAATGATTAAAACTTAACACATCCTGTCTGGAATGAATCGGAACTAGAGTTTTCTCAACGCTAACATTTGGTGGCTTTTGGTACAATATCAGCTTTGACACCTCAAAATTGATATTAAATTGATTTTCCAATATACACACTCTGGTTGATACCAGTAAGTCAGTGATTGTTTAATAAAAGCTAAATATTTTTTAAAAGATCCATACTGTAGTCTTAAAATATATAAAAAATTAAACACTAAAATTATGTTTAAATGCTACAAGTGAATTTAGGCGTCATAGTGTCATAATGTTTTGTATGAAAATAAATCATTCATTTTGATATTTGTTGAAGATTACATGTTACAGTGTTAATATATAAATAGTTTTAAATATTACATTTAAATGAGCTGATGGCAAATGAAGATGCCAAAGGTAAACTAAATGTAAAAGGTTTCACTGTTACAATGTAATTTAATCACATGTACTTACTATATGTTTAGGAGTATGATCGGCTAAGGGTTACTTGCATATAATTATGCGTAAATTATTGTTATTACAATGGAATTATTTGAATTCACCTTTTTTATTTATCAACCCTTATATATATATGTGTGTGTGTGTGTGTGTGTGTGTGAGAGACCCTGGACCACAAAACCAGTCTTAAGTTGCTGGGGTGTATTTGTAGCAATAGCCAAAAAAAAAAACATTGTATGGGTCAAAATTATAGATTTTTCTTTTATGCCAAAAATTATTAGGATATTAAGTACAGATAGATATTTTGTACATTTCCTATTGTAAATATATCACAGCTTAATTTTTGATTAGTAATGTGCATTGCTAAGATTCATCTGGACAACTTTAAAGGTGATTTTCTCAGTATTTAGATTTTTTTTGCACCCTCATATTGCAGATTTTCAAATAATTGTATCTCAGACAAATATGGTCCGATCCTAATAAACCATACATCAATGGAAAGCTTATTTATTTAAAAAAAAAACCTGACACATAAGACTGGTTTTGTGGTGCAGTGTCACGTGCACACACACACACACACACATATATTTTTATAATATAGTTATTTGACTTTTTCTGGTATATTGTGTAACCCTAAATGAAACTTTCCAAGTTATACAGGAAAGTCTCCATATGTTTTCATAATTGAGGAACTACAGTCATTATCTAGACATCAATATTACATCCTGTGAATTCTTTAAAGTGAGAAACCATGTCCATCCTCGCCCTTTCCTTCCCTTCCCTCAGCCCAGTGGCAGCAGACTCACACCCCGAAGCCCAAGAAGGTGCGTCCATCAGCGAGCCGCTACGCCGCTCTGACAGAACGGGGTCTGGACGTGAAGGCAGCCTTCTTCCCAGACTCCAGTCCTCTTCTTCCCGGCACCCTAGTGGAAAGTGACGACCTGTAGAGACTAGCATGGAGGATCTGACCTTTGAACCCCAATCCCTTGATCCAGCGTACTCAATAATCCCCACCCATTTCCCAACAAAACCCTCTTGCTGGGGTCGGATGAGAAAGTGATCGATTGACTTTGAATAGCAATGGAGGAAGCTGCTAAGCATTTCCTCCGAGATTTGGATTCTTGGTATTATCACTTCTTCTCCGCCTGAGGAGGACCATTTGCTTTACTTTTATTTCAGTTGTTTTCTGAGGGGAAGTGATGTGGGTGCTTAAGTGAGGTCATATCCTGCTTGTAAACAGACTTGATGGTTCGCTGGCGCACTTAACACACACACACACACACACACACACACACCAGCATGTGCTTTGAGGAAGGAGGTAGTATACCGATGATCACCTTGTTTTTCATCTCTAGATTTCACAAGTGCCTGAGAAATATTTAATTTTTAAAATTAAAATAATAATAAAAAATCTATTCAAATAACTCGCATCTAGCTGTGCATGTTACTACGGTGCCAACATGTAACACTTTTTATGTATTTAGTTATAATGCCTTAGATTATATTTATGAAATGCTGGAGGGGATGTCTCCCTCTCTAGCACAGACTTTTTTGGGGTGGTTGGGGGCGCTGGTTCTCTGGATGTAGGGAACAGGGCTGTGGAAAGATGGACACCCCTAAAACTCCATGGACTTCATCGTCCCTGGAGCTTCAGGGCCCTTGAGATCCAGCATATTGATCAGACGCACACTGCCATACATAGACGCTGCGTCTGGATCTCGGCTCCAATCCAGAGATGTCGCACAAGGCCGGGCCTTAATGATCTTTTCCCACCCTGTCTTTTTTTTTTAGGAGAGATTAAAAGCGGAGACTGAAATGTCATTAACATGAGTGATGAGATTTTTGTACGTTTTGGCTGACTGACAGGTTTGGAAGGTTTGTTGTGTTTCTATGGGAGTGAGAGTAATGAGGAATGCCTATGATGGAAGTACAGGAAACATAATTGACGCAGGCATGTTTGTGAAGGATGGGCTGATTGTGGAACAAGGCGAGATTTCTACGAGTATTATTGATTTTAATGATGATGGTGCATGGAATGAGATAGAGGTAATGCTTTGACAGGTAGGCTTCAAGTTTTCAGGTTTGGAGTTACAGAAACGTGCAAAAATGCGATACTGTTTTTTTTTATTTCATTGGCTTTTGAAGTAACTCACACATATTCCTTTCTCTGTAATGCATTCGTAATGATATTAGCTTTGATCAGTCGAGTATCAAATACTCAGTTCAAATAGTTTAGCCATCATCTAACACACCTCTGCAACGTATATACAAAATAATATAGCATAACAATATACACATGTAAGCCTGTGATTTGCATATGTTTTTTTTTTTCTTGCACAGCTGTTTATTCTACACATAGACGGATTTTAGGAGGTTCTTACTTTGCAATATTTTCTGTTCTCCAAGCCAACCTGTGCCTGTAATACAGACTGTTCTCCTTATTCTCTTCTGGTTTATGAATAGTACAATAAATAAACGTCTCTGAAATTGAGTCTGGGTTGAGTCCAGTTGCTGTTGGCAAAAACATCTCTCGGAGCAGACTTAGATTTCTTGGTAATCTGTATTTTTATGATGGTGAAAAGGCCAGGATTTAATACATTTTAAATTAATAAATATTTTTTATGAGTTAGGGGTTCTGTAAGTGTAATGCAGCACAGCTTATTTAAATGCTGAAATGACATCACAAAGCGAGTCATATCCTCCACATGTTGACCCGTGACCCGTGTCATCCTAAGTATGGAGCATGAGCCATAACCCAAAAACTCCAGTGAACTAAAAATAACCTTAATCCAATCCAGCTCTTACACAACGATACTGTATGTGTGACTCCACAGAGTGATGAGGAGCTGATTAACAATATCAAGATCTGACATTATCAGCATAACAAAAGTATGCAGTTGGCTCGCATGCTTTGCTGGCAGAAATCCTCACAGTGTCAGCTGTAGTCCTCCATCCACGAGCAGAAGCTGTCCTGTGATATAAGGAGACTCCAGGAGGAAAAGGACAGCGTGGGCCACCTCTGCAGGTTCCCCAAAACGGCCCAGTGGAATCCTTCTCACCGCGTCTTCCTTCTCCAGCCCTGCCGTCATGTCCGTCCGAATGAATCCTGAGAGGGGCGAGTGAAAAGAATTTTCAGTGTTACACCGATGGCTGCTAATATACAGATTAAAAGGCAAAAGAAGTAATAGAAGAAAAAGAGGGGACAAAACCTGGAGCCACTAAGTTCACTCGTATATTCCGGGTAGCAACTTCCTTCGCCAGTGAGCGTGTGAATCCTTCCAGTCCGGCTTTACTGGCACTGTACACACACTGACCAGAGTTACCCTTCACACCCACCACAGAGCCTGAGGAAACATGATTAAACCTACTGTATCATATTTGAGACGCAAATTTCTAAGGCCTAAATTCTCTTTAGTGTCTTTTTTAAACCTTAAATGATTTTTTGGAAGTAAACATAAGAATAAATTATTTTATTGTTATTACTATATTGTTAGAAATATTTCAAGAGAAACACATATTGGACTGAAGCAACTTAATTATCCACAGTTTATTTTTATTGTATTTTTTTTTTTATGAAAATGTAAGTATTAAATAAGATACATCAGGCTTTTGAGGAATGTGTATTTGTCCATCTCTCTATATGTTTTAACATTATATGTGACCATGGACCACAAAACCAGGGTAAAAAAATTTTTTTATTGAAATGGGAAGTTCTTAGCAATGCGCATTACTAAACAAAAATTAAGTTTTGATATACTTATGGTAAGAAAATTTGCTAAATATTTTCATGGAACATGATCTTTACTTAATAACCCAATGATTTTTGGCATAAAAGAAAAATTTTGACCGATACGATGTATTTCTGGCTATTGCTGCAAATATAACCCATGCTACTTATGACTGCTTTTGTGGTCCAGGGTCACATATGTTGTATATTTACATTCTAGGCTATCAGAATTATATATTTTTTTTTTTCTTTTTCACATACAGTAATTCTCAGCAAGTGCACCAAATGGCATCTTTTGCTCAGTTTGGGCCTCTTAATAAAACTAAAATGTGTTTTTCCGCCTCGTATAATCTCCATATATCCAATATTGTAATATGCATATCATAAAATGAGCAATACAAGTTTGACATCTGAAGCTTGAAAATCTGAAGCTTCTGCGCCATCTAGTGGTGATTAAATGAACCCAATCTGCCCAGCTGCTGATTCAGGGAGACTTTTCTACAGCTTGAACTCCTTGACACTGTATTGAAGTAATATACAAGGAGTTCATAAGGTAGTGGGACATACAGAAATGAGACCCACCTATGTTGACAATAGCTCCTCCATGACTGAGCATGCTCCGTAGAGCGCCTCTGCAGGTCAGCATTGACCCCAGCAGGTTGGTGTGAAGAACAGAGAGCATGTCTTCAGATTTACTCCTCAATAACAATGCATCTCTTTAAGATAAACACACATTCAATATATATTAGAATGCAGTAGTTTTTTAAATTGTATTTATAATATCAAAATCTGCTGTTTTTGACATGGTCTCTGTCTGATATATATTTATTCAATATCACATTTTCTGCATCACGGCCTGACCTGTTGATGCCAGCGGCGTTAACCAGGTATCCCACAGGGCCACAGGTCTTACTGATGGTCTCAAATGCTCTCTGAATGTCTTCTTCTTTAGAGACATCACAGCTTAGACACAAGTGGTTTTCTGAAATAAAATATATACTCCAGAATTATAACATATATTTTAAAACAATTTAAACTTAAGACTTGCATTCATTGCCCAACCTGGAAACAAAAATGATTTGTTTGTGCTGTTGAATAGACAAATTCTATATGCAAAACTCAAATTTAGCTAAAAAATAAAGGCCTGAAGTGTATGATGTCTGCATCGTCAAATCAATGTGTTAGAGTTTACATCAGCGAACCAATGCAAAGTATCTCAGACTGATTCACCTCCAGGGAGAGATACAGCTGTGACCTGTGCAGCCTCTTTATTCCTAGACAATACCACAACCCTATGACCCCTCTGTGCTAACAGCTGAGAAACTGCTCGCCCAATGCCACGCGAACCGCCGCACACAACCGCCAGTCTAGACATCACGACCCTAAAAGAGAAAAAACAGCACAGAATGAACACTGCAGGCCCGCATCAGATTGAAGGAGTAAAGGTGAAAGTTCAACTGAAAATAGTACCTGTGTCTTTACAAAATAAGTAGTGCTGCTTATAAAGAAACAATGCATTTTTGATTGACATTTGATCATTGCTGTGCCAAGAAATGTTAAAATGTATAGTACCTTGGAGTGCCTTTAATTTGTAAATATGTATATTAATATGATAACCATTGAGCACATTGAGCACAATTTTTATCTAGAACTTAACACTTATAAAAGGCCATAATACAATAGCTTTTGGATATTAGTTTAAAAATACAGAGGTAGTCTGAAAGGTAATTCTTAGAAATGTGCCGGATAACTGTTGGTAATATCTGACATTAAAGTTATTAATACAGCAAACTGTAGAGCAGAAATGATATAATGTTAACTCAAAAGTTACAATTGCCATTTACAATGAGCAACATCCCTTAGAGATGCTTTAACTGACACTGCACATTATAGTTCGTCTAACAGCATCTAGACTTTTAGACGACAAGATATCGAGCTCATGGTAAATATAGGTAATATCATATACCGTTCGTTGTTGTCGCTAAATGTGAACTTGAATGGGTTGCCGCCATGTTGAGTGAACTGCGCGTGGTGTCCGATAGGAGGAGCCAAACGCATCGGTAAATTAATATGAACTCAAAGACCTTATTGAGAGAAATAATAGCAATATATTTCGAGGAAAACCGAGTATTTATTTATGTATTTATTTACTAAATGTATTATCCAAGTACTAACGCATTTTAATGCATTTATTAGACTGCCTCTAACAGCTACACATGCACATCACTTTATCCATTGGAACCAGAAAGCAGCAAATTCATTTTATATCACAGAAATCGGTTTAAGGGGGAGAAAAATAAATAAATAAATAAACCTTTGAAAATGTTTTTGTTTCTGGATAACAAAGGCTGTAAAGATAAATTAGAATGTTTATAAAATCTCACAACATTGACAAATAAGACAAATTGGTAAAATATTAAAATTATTAAAATTAATAAAAAATAATTAACTAATACATAATTTGAAAATATATGTAATCTAAATAAGTATTTAAAATATAAAATAATAATAATAATTATTATAATTTTTTATTATTATTAATGCGATCACAAATAATATATTATTATTATGACTTTTTTTACTTTTTCAAAAAAAAATGATAATAATACATACATACATACATACATACATACATACATACAAAAAATGCTTTGTACTTCACAAATACAGTGCCAGAATTCGTTAATCCATTCGTCTTTTCATTTTCAAAAGCTCTTCAGTTTAAGGCCATGAAAGCGGATCCTGGCCAAAGACTCTCTGTAGTGGCTCCATGACCGTGTACCAACCGGTGACGGTTGCTAGGGGGGAATTTTGCACCAAACATTGACAGACAAACTTGACGGCTATGGGTTTTGACTGGCATGTTTATCACCCAATCGCCTGAGACTCGATATGAGCGCGGACCAATCAAATCGCTCCTCTCAGTCAGCGTGTGCAGTCTTCCCACATGAGACCGCCCACATCAGAAAATCTTCTTGTGAGCTTCTCTGATGCTGCCGATGTTCGCTGATTACCCTGAATATATAAGGTAAGAACTGATTTTATTTGGAAAATAATGCAATATATGACAGAATTCTGCTTTAAAGTGCATGTCAGTGTAATCTCGCAGGATGCCAGTAAGACTGGTAATTTCCTTGCGCGGTTTTCATTCGTGTGCATTTAGTAGCGTATTATCAGTAGTTAGTGCAGACCCGTTCAAGGCCCCGCTAAAATAGACAACAGCTGATGCTTCTCAAACTTTGCAACATAATGTTCACGTGATGATGCATTTACCCGTATAACATAAAGCAGCGTAAAAAATCTTGTGTGTAAAGAACTAATGTTTTAGATATTAGACCGTTTAAGTCAATCCATGGTCTGTTATTTAAATGTCGAGCTTGTAAGTTTCTCTTTCGTGATTCAGTATATTATTGGACAGCATAGCTTTCATCAGATTGTTAGTCTAATGTATTGCTGTCTTAAGGTGCTTCTCTCCATCTGATTCTTTCTTTTAACCTCTGTTCTTTTGTACCCCTCTTACCTCTTTTAAAGAGTGGTGGGTAATTCCTTCTGACATGTCATATTTAATTCATAAGCTCTTGTACACTGTCTGGCTTTTGCTTTTAGTTTTTATTTATTTATTTTATTTTAGTATTTATATACCTATATCTAGGCTACATATTTAGAAAGAGATAGAGATTATATTGTTTTTTGCTATAACTTTACAAATATCCTAGTATTGTTCGGTGATCCTAATTTTATGTATTTTTTTGTTTCCCTTTAACTCAGCATGAGAAGTCATTTGCACAGACATGGATAAATATGAGAGACTGAAGAAAATTGGTGAGGGATCCTTTGGGAAAGCCATCCTGGTCAAGTCAAGGACAGACGGTCGACAATATGTTATCAAGGAGATTGGCATCTCCAGGGTGAGTCTAATTCTTTCTATTTGGCATCTTTTGATGAATTTAATAAGTATTTCAGTTATTAAAAACACAATTATTTTAACAAGATGATAAGTGGTATACTTGTTCATCAGATGTCGAACAAAGAAAGGCAAGAATCCCGTAAAGAGGTGGCAGTTCTGGCTAACATGAGCCATCCAAACATTGTCCAGTACAAGGAATCCTTTGAAGGTAAAGCCCCCTCATAAGTTAAGATGTACATATTCTGAAATGTGTATTAAGTGAAATTGCTATATGATGCTTCGTTGCCCAGCCCTGCCGTTATATCGACAGGCATGACAAACGGGTGTCTACGAGGTCTTTGGTCTTTAGTTGACTGATCTTGATTAATCTGAGAACATTAGTTTCGGCACAGACCAGGCCCACTGCGTTTCTGATCTAAAGGTTTGTGTCTGGTTGATAGATCGGGCAGTCTGCATGATCTGGAGGAGCTCCAAGCTCTTGAATTAAATTATAGAGAGGATGTCGTTGAGCTAATGATAGTTTCTCTGCATGAAGTCATGCAGCAGCAGTATCTCTGGCATCCGGATGGGAGACTAATTAATGATATGTAACTGGGGTGGTATATGAATCTTAATGATATTAGCAGGGGAGGGGATTATGTTGGCTTAATTCCATTTTAAATATACAGTGGAACCTAAGAGTTTTAAATCTGATTATATCACATGTACACTACATTATCTCTCTCTCTCTCTCTTCCGGCTTATGCCCTCTATCAGGGGTTGCCACAGTGGAGTGATCCGCACAACTGATTTGGCACATGGTTTGTGCTGGATGCCCTAACTCGTGCAACCCCAGTGCAGGGACACATGTGCACTACATGATACACTAATATCCAAAAGTTTGTAACTTTAATGTATTTGAAAGAAGTCTCTTATGCTCTACATTTATTTAATCAAACCATTTTAAAAACAGTAATTTTGTAAAATATTATTATAATTATAAATAGCAGATTTTCGTTCTAATATATTGTACTTTTTTTAAGTAAAAAAAAAGTAAAAGTCAATACTTCAGTGTTCTCTGTCATGACCCTCAAGAAATCATTACTCCTATAACATTATAAATATGTGTACTCTTACTTTGGATCAATTAAATGCATGATTTAAAATAAATCTGACTGTTTAAATCTCAAGAAGCCACCCAGGCTGTGATCTGAAACATTGCTGTTACTTTGTCATGGAAGTACAATAATTTTTCTCTCTTTTTCTTCAGAGAGTGGTTGTTTGTACATAGTAATGGACTACTGTGAGGGAGGAGACCTGTTTAAGAAGATCAATAATCAGAGAGGGACTCTATTCCCTGAGGAACAGGTAAGAGGAACAATACAATGTCAGTTCAGCTCTGCACCTGATAACAGGCTGAAATTATCAAAGCGTAAGATTTTATTTATTTTTTCTCACTCCTACCAAAGTAAATAATATCTATTTAAAGTCATATGCACTCATATGGAATGAAGAATCCAGTCACATCAACTGCTAATCTTATTTTATTCTACAGTATAAAGAGTGGGTCGCCCCACAGGGCTGGCATTGCTGGACCACTTAAATGCTACTTGCATATACCATAAAAAAAATATTAGTATTTTATCAAAACATAATAAGATATTCTTAGTTGTTGAATGTTAGAAATAGTCCCCTTTTTTTTTGCAAGAATAATCGACTGAAATACTGAACACTGTTGTTTTCTGGAAGATTCTTGACTGGCTTGTGCAGATCTGCCTGGCTCTGAAACATGTACATGACCGCAAAATCCTACACAGGGACATCAAATCACAGGTACGGCTGTCTCTTTCACACACACTTGTATCAACACTTCGACTTGGTTTACATATGCCTCTTACATGACTTTTGCTTTTGTTTTCTATCAAGAATATTTTTCTGACCAAAGATGGTACCATTCAGCTGGGTGACTTTGGAATTGCTAGAGTTTTGAACAGGCAAGTAGTTTCAATTTGATTTCAACACAGCATGAGGAATGTGGTGAGAATAACCTTCATATGTGATGTGGTTGTGTGTGCAGCACCGTGGAGTTGGCGAGGACGTGTATTGGCACACCTTACTACCTGTCGCCAGAGATATGTGAAAATAAACCATACAACAACAAGAGGTAAAGTACTTCCTGTTCTGAGCCAGAGTGCTGTATACGGGCAGTACAGAAGCACTCAGTGGCTCTAGATACAGTTTGCTGAATCATTAAAGTGGTGATGTAAGTTTATATGAGCTTATCTGATCCCAGCAGCTACGTATTGATCCCAAGTCATTTGTTCCTGGACTGTTTGTAACCCGATCAGTCTGAATGTTTATAGCCAGTATTGATGAACACCTGCTGTATTACATCACTGTTTAGGATTAAGGATTTTTTAAATTAGCATAAGTATTAGAATTTTAACAAATCTGTAATTCTCTGATCAAAAATATAGTAAAAATAATAATATTGTGAAATATTTATTACAGATTAAAACTGCTTTCTATTTGTACATATTTTAAAAAGTAATTTATTCCTGTGGTGGCAAAGCTGAAATTTCAGTATCATTACTCCAGTCTTCAGTGTCACATGATCTTTCAGAAATCATTCTAATATACGGATTATGTGCTCAAGAAACATCAGTATTGAAAAACATATGCTGCTTAATTCTTTTTTGGTAAACCATGTATATTTTTATTCTCAGAATTCTCGGACAAATATAAAGTTAAAAAATAATGAATAATGGAACTTTTTTTTAAATATTATAAATGTATTTGTAATTTTTTATCAATTTAATGCATCCTGAATACAATTATTGATTTCTTAAAAAAATGAAATCTTACTCATCCCAAATGTTTGATTTTTGATAGAGTATGAATTTTAAAATGTCTTAGTATCAGCTTTTCTCATGCTGCACAGCACACAAATCTTATTTGGTTTTCAGTCAACCTTTACAAATCTATCACATCCTGAATGATGAAGTATAATATGAACATTCAGACTGTGATGCATTAATTAGATTTTATACCATTGGTTTGGATTGTAAACATTAAATTCTGTGTAGTCCTTTGCAAAAAAGAAAAGAAAAATGCAGATATTGTGCAAATCACTTTAGATTTTATATTCTGTTTGTTTGTGTATTTATGTTTGCATGTGCACATGTGTGAGTAATCCACATGTGCCACCCCAAAATTTACCCATTTGTCCCAATTTCTCCCTGTCTGTCTTTTGTCTTCTCTCTCTCTCTTTCTGCGTTGTTCTGTCGGTCTGACCCTAGTGATATCTGGGCCCTGGGATGTGTCCTATATGAAATGTGCACGCTTAAGCATGCAGTAAGTACCTTATGTTCTCAGTAGTAGCTTTTGCGCGCAAGGACGTTTTTGTGCTTATCTTTGATGTGAATGATAAAACAGGACTATCTCTTTATATTTTTTTAATCTGTCTCTGTATGTAGGTCTCCTTTTCTCTCCCTCTTCCTCTCTCACTTCCCTTCTTTCATTATTTACACCATGAATGTTCTGAGGAGACTAATATTGTACAGTGGAGAGGCAAGTGAAACCGCAGCAGCTTTAAAAATTAAGATGATTAGCTGTGTGGAAAGACACTTTCTGCCTGAAGAGAAAATCTTTTTTTTTTTTTTTTGTATTCTTTGATAACATTGTAGGTTTATGTGATTCATGACTTGAGTGAAGATGGTATTATCATTTTATTTTCAAGCTATAATTTTAAGAGTCATTTTTAACCAATTATGTGATGTCTTTCACTCAGTTTGAGGCCGGAAACATGAAGAATCTGGTGTTAAAAATCATCCGTGGTTCGTACCCACCTGTTTCCGTGCATTACTCCCAAGACTTGCGCTCTCTCCTGGCCCAGCTGTTCAAGCGCAACCCCCGGGAGAGACCCTCCGTCTCAGCCATTTTGGACAAACCTTTTCTTGCTCGCAGGATTCAAAAGTTTCTCAGCCCTCAGGTGAGACATTTATGGCAGTGTGAGGATGAACCAGTTTGTGCGTTGTGACTCAGAAATAACTCAGATGTTATATAACGCTCTGTTCTAATTCCAGACTCAATCCCTCATATGTTGGAGAATTTGTTTGTTTAGTATGTTTCCTTGTATGTTGCAGATTATTGCTCAGGAATTCAGCCACTCACTTCACCTTCATCAGCCTAAAATGAGTGTAGCCCAGGGAGCGCCAGGTAAACACATTCATTAATAACTAATACATTTGTTACCCTCTGGTGATGTTGTTATATATATCTGGATTATTCTATTTAGGGGATAATTATTCAGGAAGAAAAACTACTTCCGAAATCATGGTATCCACTGATGGATGAGCAGTAGTCGAGTAGAGATATTATCTCCAAATACTAGAAATCCAGTTGTTCTGTTCCTCTTGACTCCCCAGCCAAACGGCCTGCCCCAGGCCCCATCCCCATCTCCCCAGCTCAGAAAATCACAAAGCCAGCAGCCAAATATGGAGTGCCTTTAACAGTCCGAAGACCATCTGACGCCATCAGAAAGGTCCCGGATGCGGCAAAGAGACCAGTCAAACTCAAGCAGGTGAGAACCATGGGAAATAAGGACCCCGTTTATGTCATTGGCTAATCCACTCCTATGTTTTGCCCATACATTATCACTCAGTATGTTCGGAGGGGCACTGAGGGGCACTTGTGTAACATTCAGACATTTGTTGATGTTGTCCGGCTGTGTGCTGTAAATGAGAGCGAGAGACCTCTGATCCTCGCCCCTCGGTGTCATGTGTTGTCCAGGCTCCCCCTCCTGCAGCAGCTCAGAGGAGAGTGAGTCGAGTGGAGGAGGAGAGGAGGAAGCATGAGGTACATGAGAGTGCCCCTATCTACAGACCCTTCTACTAACACCCAGTCCTCACCCTGATTTTTAATCCACTGACTGTACCCCTGTGCAAATATACTTTATCCTCCACCCAAAATTTCTTCACTGTAAGCCTCAAATAGGTTTACCCTTTATATCACTAATATATCCCATTTATTGGTCTGCTCTAGTGCTTAAAGATCTGAGCTGCTATCAGAAATATTGTAACTCTTTTGCAAAGAATAAGTCATTTATCCGTATTGAGCAGGACACTTATCCACAGGATGGTCCAGCAGCACTATCACTGTGATGGGTGTACTTGTAGTTACTCTGGATAAAATTGTAAGCAAAGTGACTGTATATGTTTTGTTTTTTCTTTATTTACCCACTTTTTTGTTGCTGTCCGTCTGCTTCTCTCCATCTGCTGTCATTCATATGGTGGGCATCTACATCTTTGTTTCCTTTTGCACACCTTTGTTAATTAACCCTTTCATCAGTCGAGTGTTCATTCTATAAATGTGTCTAGAACTACTCTATCCTCTGAGCCACAAGATGCTAAACCGTTATTGTTCAACAACTGATCCATTTTGGGAACAAATATTCTTTCAAGATTATATATGGACGTTTGACTGCTCTTGCCTCTCTTTGCCACATGGAGTTGTTCAAAAACGTTTCTGGGTCATCACTATTGCAAACAAATAATTAGAATTGTTATACTGTTTGCTTCATGTCTAGAGCATCATGGTCATGTTCTGTTTCAGGAAGGAGTGAGGAAGAAACGGGTGGAGATGATGGAGAGGGAAAGAAAGCAAAGAGAACAGGTGAGCTATTGATGGCATCTTGTAATGACATCACGTCACATGTTTTTTTATTTATTTACTATCCTGAATCTACTTTTACAGTGATGCATATTATTATTTCAAATCGTTGTTTTGTACTTTTATATTCATCAAAAAATCATAACCTGAGAAAATGCAGCACAATTGTTTTCATTATTAATAATAGTAATAAATATTTCTTTAGAAACAAATCGGCATGTTAGAATAGCATAAGACACTTATATACTTGCATACATACTAAATTGCAAGTTCTGTTTTGTTTTGTGTCTGTAGTGTTGGTGACTGAATGAGTTCACATCAAGTTCAGCAGATGTTGGCTGTTCTAGTTTCATTAGATGGATGGATGCTATTTGTAATGTGTCTCTTGGGTAGAAAGACATTTGAAAAGCCTCTTGATTAAGTTAGTGGCCCATAGTAATTGTGTTTCTCTCTCTGTAGATGTTGTTACTGAAGGCTGCTCAGATGAAGAGATTTGAGAGGGAAAAGGTGAACTGATCAGAAATGGTTATTTACAGTAAATTGATGTTGGTTTCATTTGTTTATATTAAAACTTTAACTTAAACCTTGTTATTTTAGCTGAATCGGATAAACCGGGCTCGGGAGCAGGGCTGGAGACACGTGCTCAGTTCCAGTGGAGGCAGCAGTCCTGAGCGAAAGGTACAACAGTCTTCCTTGTCTCTTACAAACTAGTCAATAAAGGCTGCTAATATTGTCAAGGTTTCTCATTAAGTGCATATTTTTGCAGTTTTATGGAGGTGGTGGTGGTGGCATGGAGCTCCATATTCCCCTGGAATAGGCCCATCCCCTGTGCCTGGCCCCACCCATGCTCCTGCTTTAGCTCCAAGCAGAGCACCGTATGACCATGTCCACACAGCAGCTGAAAAACCATCCAAACCTCCACCTAAAGATGGTGCTGGGGAAGGAGCCAAGTCTTCAGGGGACAATGCCAGGTGAATGAGAAAGAAACCGTGCCAAGGGTTTTTGTATTCCAGTTTTTTTTTTTTTTTTTTTTTTTTTGTACAATTATTTATATAATGTGCATATGTTATTATCATTAAAGCACTGCTATAGACTCAGGGTCGCTGAATGGTCATGCCTGCATCCCTCTTAAGGATGTCGTCAGGAAAGAACCACGTAAAGCAAGTCTCCAAAACGAGCAGATTTCAAAGAACGACTATGCCCACAGGTCAGGTGGCTATGTGTTTTCATTAGTAATGTTTGTCAGTTATTCAGTCTAAAGCAGAGCTGAGAGCACTTTTTTTTTCTTTATCTCTCGGTTTCTAGGTTTCGAGGTCAGATGGTGGCAGAGAGGGGTAAACAAGTGGAAGAGTTTCTACAGCGGAAAAGAGAAGCCATGCTGAATAAAGTCCGTGCGGAAGGACAGCTGGTACGGGTTTTTACCTTAGCCTCTTCTGGTTAAATGAATGTTCTGGTTCCAGTACACTCTTTTTCTGACAAAGTACATTTACACTGGAAATTATTTTCACTCTAGGTTTTAAGGTCAACATGGTATGCAAAAACACCCTACATTCATCTTATTGTGAACTATTAATCCATGCAAATTTTAATTAAAATGCCGTAACTTGATTTCTGGTAAAATGATAGACTTCTCTCTGGTGACATATGCTGGACATCTCCAATTATTTACTCCGCTTAAACCCTGCCCCTTTCTTACAATCGACCACAAGCTCACATTCAGATCTGTCTTCATTCAGTTAACTGATTCATAGAAATAAGGTGTTGAAGTCAGTGATGGAATTGATAATACATTTAATTATGTGGCTTTTGTAATATCGGATTAAACCAATGGGTGAATAGGGGGCCCGGCAAAACCTGGCCGCCATCTTTGCAAGCTGGACAAACTCCTCCCGATGCAGGAGACCCCAAGTCAACAAAGAGGAGGAGGTAGGAGTCCTGTCTGGGACCAAACAACACTCCTCAATCCATCAAGTCACTTAAACTCTTCATTGTTCGGTTCCTTATTTTAAGTTGTAAATGTTCACCTGATGTTGCTGCATCTGCTCACCAGTGCCATCTGATGTCCAGTACCTGCACAGTGTTTGTTTGTTGAATGTGGCTGTGAAATGCACTGAAAATGTTTTTGTTAATTATTTCATTTCATCCAATACCACTTTCTGGCTAAATCCCCAATGCTTTAATCATGTTTTGTGTGTGTGAATGTTATTCTGCTTCAACACCCCCTCCCTTTTTGTTTTATTTTTGAAGTTTTCAGCATATCTGCAGGATCCCAGCTGAAGACTAACTGCTGCTTTTTATGGTCTTCAATTAATGGCTTTGACTCCGCTGTAACTTTAAGTTTGCGGTTCCCACAATACAGTGTAAAAGTTTAAAGCTGTTTTTCTTTTCCAGTATAATTCACCAATTATATTTCATGTCCAATATACAATAAGTGTTTTGCCCCGTTCTTATGTTTGTCAGAGGAGACAATGGGAAGAGAACAAAGAGAGATGATATATGAACTGTGTTTTTCTCAGGAGTACTTGGCGAGATTGCGCCAGATCCGACTACAGAACTTTAATGAACGCCAGCAGATCAAAGCTCGTCTCAGAGGAGAGAAGGTATGTGCACCAACGATTTTGACATTTCTTTCAACTGTAGATTTATTATTGTATCATATTTTAATGCTTACTATTATTTATTCAGCTCAGTTTCAGTGCTGTTACACATAATTAAATATATTTTTAAATGGATTTAATTATTAATTTGTTATATTTGGACCATCTATCTATCTATCTCAGTATGACAGTGACGGCTCAGACAGTCAGGAGTCATGTGAAGAGGCAGTACTCAGGAGGAAGAAGATCGAGGCGTTAAAGGTTTTGCATTTTTAATTTTAATTTTTTAAAATAAATTATCAGCATTAAAATTTGAATTGAAAAATGGAATTGTATACACTACCATTCAAATATTTGAATTGGGTAGGTATTTTTTTTACAATGTTTTTAAAAGGAGTCTCTGATGCTCACCAAGGCTACATTAGTTTTGATCAAAAATACAAAAACGTTAATATTGTGAAATATTACTGCAATTTTAATTAACCGTTTTAATATCTTTTCAAATTTTTGTAATGGAAAAGCTGAATTTACAGCAGCCATTACTTTAGTCTTCAGTGTCACATGATACATCAGAATACATTCTGATTTGTTGATTTGGTTTCTTATTATAATTAATGATAAAGTTAATAAAATGATAAAATTAATGATCAGTTGTTGCTTAATATTTTTGTGTAAACCATGATGCATTTTTTTTTCAGGATTTTTAGATGTTTCTTAAAAGGTCTTAACTGATACAAGTAAAAATGTCTTGGTATCAGAATGCAAAAGCAACCAGACAGGTTATCAAAAATGTGTTTTTATGTAAGGCCCAGTCAAAGGCTCGTGCTGCTGTAATTAAAGAACAGCTGGAAAAGAAGAGAAGAGAAGCATATGAGAGAGAGAAGAAAGCGTGGGAGGATCATGTATGTCATCTATCTTTCCCAAACTTCTCCTCTTTTCCTCGTTTCTCCTCATCCATCTCTTATGTATTTTATTGTGCTTTTTGTTTTGTCTTCTCTTTTGGGACAAAGCAGCTTGTTGCACGAGGGGTGAAGGTTGCTGTTGGAGCTGTGGGCGGAGCTCCACCTCCTGCAGCCCCTGCCACTCAGCCATCTGACTCCACCCCTCAGGAAGATGCTTCCAAAGACACATCCTCCTCTAGACCCACCTCTCCAGTTATCTCCATGACTGCTGCTCTGAAGGATGTGGGCGCGGTTAGTCACCCATCACACTGATTAAATCACCTTTGCAGTATTTGCTTAAATGGCCATCCAAGCTTATGTATTTTCTTTTTTGGTAGATTTCATCAGGACAGAGTTCTCCTATGAAAGAGGACTCCCTTAAAGCAGAAACATCAGGTGTACAGGTGGGAAATATATATTTGGATGTGTGAAATACCATTAATATGAGAGAGCGTCTTTTTGTGTAATATGTCACTTTGACTCTAATGATATATATGTATTTATTATTTTTTTTTTTTTAGAGTGACAAGAAAGAGATTCTTCACAGACTTAATCAGAAGATCCAGACCACTGAGGAAGATGCAGTGAAAGATGCCACACCTTGCAGCATTGCACCATGCCCAACTCCTCAACAGATCCAGCCTTCCATCACAGAAGAAAGATCTCCTGCAGCTGGTGATAGGAGGAAATGGGAAGCTGTAGCTCCACCCATATTGTCTGTAGCCGAACAAACTCTTGATGAGACCTGTGGAACTCTGGCAGGTATAAACAAAACAATTAATATTGCTGTAAAAACACTAGATATCCTATAAAAAATGTATTTAGTCACTAAAGTCAAACCTGAGACTTTTTAAGACCTGTGCAAATGCACCTATATATATATATATATATATATATGTATGTATGTATGTATATATATATGTATGTATATGTATATGTATATGTGCCAGTGAGTGTAGGGATTAGTAGTGTGTGTGTGTGTGTGTGTGTGTGTGTATATATATATATATTTTTTTACTTGTGCAGTGATCACATTTAATTATTTAAACCTTAGCATTTTGAGCATATATCACAATTCCTGTTTTTTTTTTCATCCTGACATTTAAAATCTTTTACACTGTTAATTAAGGCTTTGTGTCATTTAATACATTTTAAGATAAAACTGTATTTATAACGTGAAATTGTATTAGGTCAGTAATAAGAGCTCAATTTCATATCTTTTAGATATTTGCTTCACATACGCACTACACACATTCTCTTTGTTTCCCCTCACTTGTCCTATCTCAGTGTCTCAGGTGGCGTCTCCAGAGACGAATGCCCCCTCTGGAGGAGACAGGAAGAAGTGGCAGACTGAGGGTGCCCCTCTTCTGTCTGTGGCTCAGCAGACTCTGGAAGAAACTAGCTTTACAACAGCAGGTCAGCTAACAGGTAAACATCCTTATCCTGAGTTTTTTATATATATTCAATTGATAGTTTGTGTTTGATAAAACAAAGAATATTTGTGGAAAAACAAATGGTGGAGGCTATCATCTTAGCCTACTAAGAAAATGTGCTCTGCGGCACAGGCTGTATAGAATCACAGATACCAACCTGACAGGTGACCAGGTTTCTTGTAGCACATTTAAAAAACTCTAATGAGAAGTGATTGTGCCAACAAGAATTTAAATATTGCAGCAGTTAAAAGCGCACACCATCAGCTCTCATTATATCAGCATCATTCACATATTGAAAGTGCGTTCAGTTATGAAGGCAACATTTAGGTGAGCTACAGTGAGAAACTGATGGCTGCAGCAGGCTTGAGGTGCACATTTGAATGATCTGACCTTTTGTTTTTGCCAGTAGGCTTGATAAAGAATAAAAGTAGTCCATTAATTATATGCATGCTCCTTATTACTTCCAGAGTGAATAGATGATGTATTAGAGAGTGTTTTGTTTTGTTTTGTAACCATGGATGATGTGTTGTGTTCCATGCACTGGGATTCCAGCCGCTCTATAGCAACTGGATTAATAACAAACAAGGCATGAGGTTATTTGCTAGATCCTCTAGTATTCTGTGACTGGAGAGCAAAGTCATGTTGTTAACTTGTTTCCATTATATATAATAAAATGGGTGGCTTATTTATATGCAGTAAAAACATATATATATATTTTTTTTTTTCAGAAAAAACAGCAGGTGAAGTCATTTGCATGGAGGAGGGGCTAAGGAAGGCTTGGGGGCGGAGTCCAGACTCAGAGGTTTTGAAGGTGTTGGAAGAGGCAGAGCTCCAGCCCTTTACCCAGAAACTAGATCCCGCCAGCACCTGTGACCACACACTGACAGGTGAGTCTTGATCAGAGTGTTTTTCATCTGTGTGATATGTTCAGTCTTACTGACAATAGCATCCTGTTAATCCTGACTTTTTCATTTGTGTTTCTTTTCCCCAGAAAGCCTTAATCTGATTGAAGAGCCTTTAGATGTCACTCATGAAGCCAAAGAAGTGCCTCTTCCTCAGCCATGCCAGCCTGCCATTGGCCTTGCCAAACAAGAAGTGACATGTCAGGAGACGGTGCCAATCACAGCAGAGGTTAAAAGTCAGGAACTAATCCTACAAACAACAGAAGAGATTCAAAAGACTCCATGTGGAGAAAGTGAGACAGAGGGTGAGAATAGCGTTACACTGAAAATGAATTCAGTACTTTATTAATCAAGACTGAAATGTGTGGAAATTCAGATCATAGGTAGTGAGACCTTTTGCACTTGTTACTCTTTGTAAAAAAAAAAAATATATATATATATTTTCTGTTCTTCCAGTGGTGGATGATATGGAGTCAGTAGTTCTAGATGAAGCCTCTCAGCAAACCTCAAAGCCACCCCCAGCAGATGTAATGCAAGCGTGGACAAATGACACTGCAGTGTCTCCGTAAGCATTAAAAAATTTATTTCACTCAGTTGGTTGGTTAGACTGTCACTCAAGGCTGGCAGTCATGCATTTGCTCAGGAACAGAGTCATATTGCGTCCACATTGCAGGCTTTGTGATTTAGCAAATTTGTAACATCTCAAATCACGATTGCGATTCTATTTTGATTAATCGTTCAGACGTAGTCACTGTTGCAGAACAGCTGTTGAATGAAGAATAATGTAACCGTTGGCTTACATCATTTTGTGTTCTAAAGAAAGAGTAACAGCACACAGGTTTAGAACATTCACTGCGGTTCAAAAGTTTGGGGTTGGTAGAAATGTAATTAAAAATTTATATATATATATATATATATATATATATATATATATATATACATATATACATATATACATACATACACACACACACACACACACACACACACACACACACACACACACACGCCGGGTCTCTTATAGTGGCTGGGGGCATGGTCAACATGGACAAATAAAGGCCGGGGGAAAATTTGTGAAGCAGAGCCAGATAACGAACATACACGCCCACTGCTGGAGCGTTTCTCATTCTCGAGTCAAGAACCGGTTGCATCGGTTTTCTTTTCTGTTAGACGTGTCCGATTCGAGAGCTGAGGAGCTGATGATAACTGCGCATGCGTGATTCAGCGTGACCAGACTGACACAGAGTGCGTCTGAACCGAACTGATTCTTTTGGTGAAGTGATTCTGTGCTAATGTTATGATCTCTGTCCACTGGAACGCTATCGCTTTTAATATAAAACGGGTTATTTATAACAACTACATTTCAAACAGATGTAATTAGAAATAAAGGCCTGCCTATAATAAAAGCCTGCTTAAAATAAAAGCCTGTTACCTTCTGGAGTTCAGGTAAATAAAGTCCCCGGCTTTTATTTGAGGAATTACGGTATTTTTTTTATTTTTTTTTCATTATTTTTTTAATAGAAAGTTTAAAAGAACAGCATTTTATTTTATATATTTTGTAACATTATAAATTTCTTTACTGTATTTTTTTTAATCAATTTAATTCATGTTGAAATATTGATATCTTCCAAAAAAAAAAACACACCCAAATCTCAAAATAGTGGACACAATGACATAACTTCTGTATCTCAATTAACTATCCCTTTAATCATTGTTTTTGATTTTAGGCCAGCAGATGGCAGAGTAATACAAGCAGAGTGCACAGAGATGATGCAAAGAGAAGAAAAACACCCTGAACCTGCAGGTAGTCTCAAATGCAATTTAAAGACACCTTATCTCCCTCTCACACAAGCATGTCTCATTATGCACCGTATCAAAGCACTCCAGTATCCCCTTTAAAATTCATTAACTTTCTAACAAAGTTAATCCTCAGAAGCTTCACTGTCAAAAACAAATGAAGTTTTTATTGGCTTATTCTTTTTTCGGTAGATGAGTCTTTGTTTGTGAAGCTAAGCAGTAGTCCTGCTCACAAACGAGCAGTAGCATTGGCCATCCTGTCTGCTCAGTCCTCACTGGAAGACTCTTCCTCTGTCGCATCACGTTCCCGCTCTGTCTCTCCACTGCGTTCCCAAAGGCATGGCGACGCACTTCTTATTGGCCTCTCTACTGGCCTCTTTGACACAAACAACCCAAAGGTGAGTACTAAAACTTCAGTGTACCAAGTGTGAGTCTATATTTGCTTTCTCTAGTATGTTAGTTCAGACTGTAAATTAATAACACTAATCTCTGGCCAGATCTCCTAATACTAAAGGAACAGACTACATGACTTTTAGAATCTGAACAGCTGAAAAGCTCTAGGTATCATACACACACACTTGCTAACGTTGTAATTGCTGATCATACAGTAAACATCTGAGAATCGAACACCTACACAGAAACCTGGACCTTGTTGCTAAGAAACACTAAACAATATGTGTTGTAATATCAGTTCAAATATCAAACATGTTTAATATCCTCTAAACCGGATAGAATCACAGCAAAAAAAAATTTGTAATAATAATCAAAGTCTACGCCCATCAAACATAATATGATTTTTTATTTTTATTTTGTGAAATCTGTCAACTTGTACTGCCCAAAATTTACAACTAGGGTCAAACTGAGACAAATATCAAATTTAAATCTTGTGTAAATTTGTGTAATTGTGTATTCCTATCTTGGTGTATTCTAGCCTTAACTAATACAAAAAATGTAGATGAGACACTGTGTGAAAGAGTTAACAGAAGCACAGATTTCTAGAGGTAATGTACATTTACAAAGGGGAGTGTAGTTACAAGGGTGCAGATCCAGTGATTCTTCTGTGCCTTGAACTTGATGAGGGCAGCAACTAGCAGTCAGTGGAGTGAAACAAAAAGGGGCATAATGTCCGCTCTCTTGGGTTCATTGAAGACCAGACGTGCTGCTGCATTCTGGATCATTTGGAGGGTTTTGATTGCACATTCTAGAAGGCCAGCTAAAAGCATTACAGTCCAGTCTAGAAATAATCTGCCAGGACAAGGAGTGGTGTAGCATGCTCAAATATTAAGGGCCAGATTTGGTTGATCTTCAAAGACCGCTTTAAGAAATGGGCTTTGAAGACAAAATAAACTTCATGAACAATATAGAAAATAGTATTCCCAGGTTTCGGGCTAGGAAGACGAGGAGTTAAGTTAAAGTTGGTGTTAGAAAGACATAGAACATATGTTATATGTGTGAAAGACATATGACAACATTTATAGGATGCATTGAGTAGGTAGAGGAGCCCAAACTACACTCAGTGGTGATACTGCCATGGTCTATAGCCGCAGATGCGGACCAGTGCGAGCCAGGGCTTAAAACGGGCCGGACCGGGCTAATAGCCTCGGGCCAGTAGCACCGAGGCCAGAATAGTGCAGCGTTTCCACAGTCAGGGCCTGAAGCACCTCTGCGCATCACTAAAACACGCCCTTTACACGCCTCTCAGAACAAATTCACGAAACCCCATCATTTCAGCAACACAGAGAAGTTATCATAAAACTAAGAAATAAGTCACTGTGCGATGTGAACATGTGTGATCACAAAACGAACATGATAAAAGTGGCCGTTTGTTTGCATGCTTTAAATATTTAAATTCAAAAGCATCGATGTTTTACTATAGAATATGTGATGCATTGATCATAATGAATTAATTTATCAGGACTCAAAATTAATCACACAGAAATAAATGTATTTATATTTTATTTATTTTTGTAACGCTTATGAAAATAGCCTGCTTATTCAGTCGAGTCAGTTTTTTTTGTAGCCACAGTGGCCTATACGTCACATTTAGAATGAATTATAATATCTCTATTTTTATAAAAGCTCCCGAACATAAAACAATATTATATTTTTATGATAGGCTCCGTGGAGCTAAACTCTCGAGACGAGACTTATGACAGATAATATAAGTTACTAAATAAATAAACAATTGTGATAGAGAATAAGAAGCTGGTGTCTGATTTCTTCAGGCGGTCATATTTACCATGTTTACTGTGGTAATGTTAATGTTCAGAGTGCACAGTCTTTTGCATCGTTTATAAATATTTCTGCCTTGAATGGTGATTATAATTCACATCAGATCAAGTTAATGCAAAGACTCCTGCTGACTGAAAGTGAGTTTCGAGCTCAACTTATTAAAAAAAAAAAAAAGAAAAAAAAGTTTATTGCTTGTGTTATAGACGTTTGCATTCTGAAATGATTCGCAATGCAGTCTCTCTATTTTTATAAAAGCTCCCGAATAAAAATCATTATGCTATTATATTTTGATGATAGGCTATGCTACATGGAGCTAAACTCTCAGACAAGATGACAGATAAAATGTTACTAAATAAATACACAATTGTGATAGAGAATAAGAAGCTGACGTCTGATTTCTCCAAGCATTTACCGTTTACTATGGTAACGTTAATGTTTAGCGTCCATAGTCTTTTACATCGCTTCTAAATATTTCTGCCTTGTTTAATGATTGTAATCCACATCGGATCGAGTTATTTCAAACACTCGCTGCTGACTAAGAGTGAGTTTTGAGCTCAACTTATTTAAAAAAGTCTTTTAATACCAGTGTTAAAGTTGTTAACTTTCTGAAATGATTCACAGTGCTGAGCTCTCCAGATGCGGAGAAACTCCTCTTTGTTCATTACCATGGCATGTTTGCGTTTCCACTGCAGTTTATTGCCACTTTAGAATGAGCGGAATTATTCACATAACTTTACTGTTGCTACTGCCGCGACTTAAGAAAAACTTTTAAATTCTCCGTCGCCCCATCAAGCTCTCGCTGGATCCGCTCCTCTGCTTTCAATGAGAGGAACATCTGTACTTCCTCAGCAGACAACGAAACAGCCATTTTTGGGTTTTTAAAAAAGGTGCACTCATTCAAGTCAGTTGTTCGCTCCTTCACTGGCTGTGCTGATTTAAATCAAGTGGTTCTTTTGTGTTTGTGACGCAAGTTCAGTGACACAGGTAGTGACAATTCTCTCCGGCCAATCTGTGATCAGCATAGTTTACATGTCACATTTTGGTAACGGTGAGGTTCACTTGGAACCTCAACCGAGGTGGTACTAAAAAAGTACCAGGTACTGTACCCAGTCGAATACCACCCAAAAGTGAACCGTACTGAGCCGTACCGTGCTGTACCATGCAGTCGAAAATTGCCTTTTGTGACTGTATATTTCAGGTATGGAGGGGGTGAGGTTTGGGGGGGGGGGTGATATATGACCACGATATTAGGGGTGCACCGATCATTAATGCGCATCTCATCAGTAAAGCCAGTTCTCTACTCAGCGGTAAATTCCATCAGGTGAGTGATTTTACATAGAGCAGCTGTTACTACACAGAGCCGATGTTAACTGAGAAGCTGCGCAATTTTCAGCGTTTATTTGCGCATCTTCTCAGTTAACAACGGCCCAGTACTGTTTTAAAAGTATCGAAATGGTACCGGTATCAAATAAAACCCAATTGATACCCAACCCTACTACACACCATTCCTAGATCATCTACAAGATGGATAGAAATGCTGATACAGTCAAGAAAAGTTGAGACATAATTATATTATTATTATTATTATAAAATAAAAATTTGGTGCCTAATTTTTTTTTAAAGTAGCCAATGGCTCCTTACTTCATTTTTTTTTTTTTTGTCTGGAGCCCTGAGACCTTAGCCTGGAGAATGGAGCATTGTGGGTGGGTAGTGGTGGTTCATGAATGTGACTTTACTTAAGAAAAAAAAAAGTGCCACAATAATTAGCCATATAAATCGCACAGCTTGGTGTAACATCAGAAATAATAGAAGATAAACTACAAAGGCCTGTAATGATATTTAAAAATGCGTAGTTCTACCATAAGAAGAACTAGTGTTATTGAAGTATTATTTATATACTAATATATTATTTATAAATACTTACTTTTGTTTTTAAATTTAGAGATTTCATTAAAATTTTTGTTAAGTTTTAGTAATTTGATGTGCATTTAGTTTTTTTTTTTTTAGTTTTTTTTTTTTTACTTATTTCATACTTAAATTATTTCAGTTAATTGACAAAGCAGTATTTCTTCAGTGTTTTTCCCCCTAACATTTGTTGATCCAAGTTTTTCATCTAATGTTCCTATTTTGTATTAGTTCTTTTGTTTTTTAAATATCGGCCGATAATTTCACATAGAGCAGCTGTTTACTACACAAAGCCGTTGTTAACTGACAAGCTGTGCAAATCCATGCTGATAATGATAAAAAAACAACACTGTGAAGAAATCCAGGTACGTGTGTTTGCTCTGTAACAGCTTATATCTTTAGATTAAGACATAGTAATGGAGGACCCCACTGCTGCCATTTATCACACTAATTACACTTCAAGTCAAGAGAGGAAGAGATCACTAAAAAGAGCAAGAGAAAAACTATGAGGGAGAAAGAGATGGCACTATAACAAGAGAAACAGATGACCGCCTTCAGTAATGTGTTGCACTTAGCAAAGAATGATAGAGGAGCTCAGATTTGTACGTCTCATTGAATTTTTTGTTTGGGGTGATTTGTTTTCCACAGACTGACTGTTTTTGTGCACACATAATGCTGTGTGCATACGAGGATAGGCATATGTATGAGTGAGGATATGCCTCGGGCCATTACTGTGCTGGATGGACTGCTGAATGTGTATGTGTGTGTGTTTGAGCTCCTGAGTGGACCGTTATTAATGAGATTCTTCCACATCCTTGATGTGCCAGTAAACCAAAGGACTTTGCACTGGCCTGTATACCTTTTCGCCCACCCCACAGACACGCACACAAATACTTTTCTTTGCCCTCACAAAAGCACATTAACATTCACGCCCACAATTTTGCAAACACGCCCACACATTTGGCCTTTTGGCTTGCTTGCACCCAACCCTCTGGACAACTGGACAGTTAGATCACACACACACTAAATGTCGTCTTTCTCAGCACAAGCTAGTTTAGCACTCCTCCCCACTGTGCAAGTGCGAGAACACAGTGCGTCTCTGTACCGACGGCTGTTGGTGGAGATGGATGACTGCGCCGATATTAAAACCCTCCTCTGCTCTGTGGAGACAATTTTAAGTCCCTGCTGGGTGTTAAATAGCTAAGTGGTTTTATTCCTGCACACGATTCAGATTGAATAAGTTTGAAATGCAGCTTAGAGATTGTGCTTGTATTTGGTTTTTTTTTTCAGTTCATATTGATTAAAGAGCCATTTTCTATACTTTTATAGTTCAATGATAATGTCAAGGTTTCTTGCACCAAAAATAGTTTTAACCTACTTTTTATGAAAATTCTCACCTCTCCCAGAGCCTTAGAACTAAAAATGTATAATAAAATTACTACTTTTTTTCTGATGTTAAAATATTTTCTCCTCTTCTAGTTTAATATGCAAAATCAACAATATGTAAACTGAATTACTAGTGTTTAAGTCAGCATGAAATGGAAATTCAACCTGTCTATGTTCTATAATGACCTCTTCTATTTCTTACAATTAACTGCAAGCATGCATTTAGATCTGCCTCCATTCAATCAACAATGTACGAATTGGAAGAATCTGATGCTAATTCAGTTAAATCATTATTTTTAGAAGTGTTAACACTAGCTGTGTGGCAGTATCAAAACATGGCTCTGTTTGAAAATCCTGACCAGACTAAAAGCATTGGTTAAAGCAATGTTGCAAGTTTGGGATGAGACTTTATGTTTGGAAATCATTATGCACTTCTTTTTGCACTTTAAAATGGGATGCTTTTTGCTACTGTGGCTCTAAGACTTCCATGTAAACACTCTCTTTACTTGTGAGATGAACTGAAAAACATTGCTTTAAGTTTGCTGTTAGGTGCAATATGGTTGGCTCTGCTTCATCCTTCAATGACAACCTCTTTGCACAGCCTGCATTACATTGTGACAGGTTCACAAAACAATCCACAAAGAAATGTACTGCACAAACTGTGAAAGGTCAGACTGAAACTATCAGGGATGTTGTTAAAAATAAACTTCAAATGGTTGTTTCTAACATTAGGACCCTTCTGTCTATGCAGAGACACAGGTGCTACCCAACAACACAACGTTTGCGGACTTCCTGAACCTCTAGATAACAAATGGATTTTAAAAGCCATTTATATGCTCATGGCTGTGACCTCACAACCATGCTTACATTTTAAGACATCTTTGTAGCTTATTTTTCATAAATAATCTAAGAAAATTGAGAAGGGACTTTTGCATTTGGAGCATTCGAGTATAGAGTTCGCTTCAAAAGAACATGAATATTTCTTATCAATAATGTTTGATAATCCGTATGTGTGTTCCATCAGATGCTGAGGACGTGCTCCTTACCAGACCTCAGTAAATTATTCAGTGATGCTGCAGAACCTGAAGTTGCAGTCGCTCCTGACAGCAGCCTGGAGATTGAAGATCTGGAGGATAAAGTGGATGAGCACTCTGAAACTGAGGAGTAAGACACAAAACTCACATCCATATGTACCTGCTCTTTCTCCCTCTCTCTCTCTCTCTCTCACACACACACACACACACACATATATATTCACTTATGACTGTATCTCTCTCAGTGTTTATGAGGACGATGATTTGAGGGAGCTCAGAGCATCTATGGAGAGGCTTCTTCAGGAGCAGCACAGTGATGATGAAGATGATGACGAAGAGGACGACGATGGCGGTGGATCCAACAGTAGTCCAGCTGATGAAGAGGCAGCTGGTCTTAATGGGTTGGCTAGTGGTGGTGTTGACAAATGCAGTCCAGAGGAGGAGTGTTTTAATGGAATGGCTGAGGAAGATGATGATGTTAGCCATGGTGAAGAAGAGCCAGGAGGGCCAGTTACTAATGGAATGGAGGTTGAGGAGGATGAAGAGCAGAACAGTAGTGAAGGCCAGCTCAATGAGGAGTGGCAGTCTGGTAATGCATCCATAAACAGCTGCAAATACTAACCATATCCACCGAGAACAAAAGCTGAACACATGCCCAAAAACAGGACAGAACAACTGCTATCTGCATACACAAATGCAGCATTATAGCTTACAAAATCCACAAACATGTCCATGGACACATAGTAACACAACAGCTAACCTTAAAATCCACAAATACATCCGTGAACACAGCACAACAGCTATCCATAAGCGCTAACACAGCGCAAAGCTAAACATACCTGCCATTACAGCTGCTAGCACAGCACAACATCGAACCACATCTGTTAGCACAGTTTAAAAAGCTGACCAAATCCACTAGCACAACCGAAAATCTAACTACATTCATTAGCATAGCTCAGGAGCTAGCCACATCTGTGAAGACAGCGCCAAGCTAAACATATCTGCCATAACAACTGCTAGCATAGCTCAGCAGCTAACCACATCCGTTAGCACAGCTCAGCAGATAGCCACATCTGCTAACACACCATAACAGCTAACCGTAATCGTTAACACAGTGCAACATTTAACCCCATCTGCTAACCCAGCACGACATCTAACCACATGCGCTAACCTGGTACAACAGCTAATTTAATCAGTGAACACATCACATCCATTAACACAGGATGGCAGCTAGACGACTGCTTACACACAGCATAGTCGCTTACTATATGCACTTAAACTGTGCTACAGCTAACCACATCTGCTAAACAGGGCACAAATACAAGCCACTTGCGCTAACATAGTGCAGCAAACTACAACACATCTAACAAACACTTTAAATGCAGCACAATAGCTAAGCATGTTCATAGAAAGAACAGCTAACCTCAACTGCGAACAAAAATGTTGACACCATCCCACAAACACAACTAAACAATTACTGAGTCCATCAACAAGCACAGCTCAATGGAACTATAACCTAAATGCAACAAACAAACATCTTGCTCAGCTGTTGCTAAGCTCTCTAAAAATGAAAACAAGTACTGTGTTTATTGAGCTAAAGATATTGTTCTGGCCTAATTGAATTTGATGATTGATTGGCTTTGTATGACTACAGTGGGGAATGACATTGGCAAATAACACTTTCAGTACTGACCTAGGTCAGCGTAGTATTGACAATATTCCACAGCAATACACTCCCACTGTGTGAACTTTGATAGATTGTAGTATATCTTTATTTCTGCGCATGTGTATGCATGCAGATGACAGTGAGAAAGAGGACGAGGAAGACCTAGAGCAACAGGACAGTATCTTCAGTCGTCTTGAGGAGCTGCGTTTCCATCTAGAGCAGGCCATGGGCTTTGAGAACTTCATTTTAGCCTACAACAAGATCAAGGTTTGAGTTCCTCGGTTTTGCATTAAATGTCAACTCTCACCATGTCTCCAGTGAGATTTAGTGGTTTTGTGCCTGGTTAAATACATTGCCGAAATACTGCACAACTAAGAGGTCTTTAGTGGTCAAACACCACCAATAACAATGCAGCTATGTACTTCTTAGATGAGGACACTCACCAATTTTTAAAAACCAAGTTTTGGTTTTAACTGTCGGGTTCATTCTGGGAATTGGATACAGATGTTATCCTTAACCTTTAAGAATGTTAAATGTGCTGCCTTATGATGCTTTTTATATAGTTTGTCACACTGGAAGTGCAGTAAACTGCTGTGATTTGCTGTTATTTTTGCTGCTCTTTTACAAAGAAAAAAACCCCTCGGTTAAGAATCCCTGTAGCGATAATGACTTCACAGTAGCTAACTTAAAGGAATAGTTCACCCGAAAATAAGTTATTTTATTATTTACTCAACCTCATTTTGTTCCAAACCTGACTCTCTACTGTGGAACACAGAAGTTATTTTGGGTAATGTTGTTTGTGACCAAAAAGCTTCAAAACCCTTTGACTAGTATCTCTTTTTTTTATTTTATTTTGTTACATCGAAGAAAGTCAGTCTTGTAGGTTTGTAACAACATAAGATTAGTAAATAATGAAATAATCTTTTATCTTTGGGTAAATTATCCCTTTTAGAAGGTGGTTGCACCTGGCATGGACTTTTAATTGGTTTACTTGACTTTATCCAGCATATCCAGATTGTAATTTGTATGAGTTTTGTTTGTTTATTTAGGCTATTCATGAGGATGAAGATGAGAACATTGCAATGGGCTCCAGCATGGTGCAAAGCATTTTGGGAACCAAGCACCAACACTTGTATCCTAAAATCCTCCATTTGGTGATGGCAGATGGAGCTTACCAGGAAGGTAAAGTGTTTACACACACATTCTCACTCACTGATCCAGTCATGCACCATTTCATCTGATGTTCTTCTTACCAGTTCATTTAGTCAGATCTTTTCAGAAATAGAGCAATATAACATGAATGGGTGTAAAAGAGAGCAATTATGTCATTCAGTGCAGTGTGAATCAAGCACTTTAAAGAAAGCCCTGAAGACACACATACAGTACATGGAGATGTTATTTAGACATAGTCTGTGTTTCTGTTTATGTATATGTGTGAATGTATATTCACACACATACATAAATGCACAATTGTACATGGTAAGTCTTTCCCTGAGAGACTGTAAACATTAGCTGTATTAATCATTGAAACTTCATTCCCTTCAAAAACAGCCGTAATCCACTGCGTCTTCAGTGGTTCATATGTCGAGAGTAAATGTGAGTGCTATGTTCATTATTACATCCAACAGCAAAACGCCTCAATCGCTTAGGAGTCATTCTTTTTTACATCTGCTCCAGCGGTGAAACAATGGCAGACTGATGACAGCTAATGGAGATGCCAAGTCCATTCGGGTTAGACTCTGGCTCATTTAGCTAATCTTTTATTATGCCCATAAACATGCAGAGCACACATAGGCTACTGTATGAAATATTGTTATATTGATTATTTTATAAGTTATAATAGGCTTCGCATATGCAACAGCCTACGCAATGCATATTATGCACGCATTAGCATACAGGTGACCGTTGAACATGCAGAGCATCAGGGAGAAGTTGGACCGTAGGGAGTTACTAAAAGTTCTACAAACAGTGAGTCAGTTGGTCATGTGCAGTGCAAAAAACACACGCAATGTAGGCTAAATTTAGCAATAGGCTAAAGCATGCTGCAAAGCCCCAGCAAAAATAATTACTATGAATGTGTCTGGAAAATGGTAAGGAGATATTTGGATTATTAATACATTTGTGTTTTCTGAGTCTGTGTCGTGAAGATGACGATCCTGACCTGCCATCTCCTCATTATAGAGAGAAAGGCATATTTAAAAAAATTTAAATACGTAAAACTTTTTTGTTTTTTATTTGTATTAGTTAGTTTTAAAGTAGTGATGTAGTAACATTATTTAAAGCTTTCTATAGATATATTTAGCAAGTCTGTGAGGCAAGTATTTACTGCGATTTTAGTCCATCATTGTGAAGTGCTTCTGGCCAAAATTGCAGAAAATTGCAAAATTGTAGGACTATTTATCCTTTATTTTATAAAAGCACAAAGATTTGATAATATTGTGTGTGCACACAAATAAAAGTAGACCCTTTACAATTCAGAGTGTTGTGTACTCTTATGAGCAAAAATAACTCCTCCATGTCCAGTAAAGCACTCTGTAGCTCTCCGCACAAACTATTAGATATGCATCTAATAGCATACATTTGTATAGGTTAAACATTTAAAATAAAATTCTGATAAGCTTGAACTGTTTTATATAGACTTTATTCTAGGCAAGTGATGATTTGAGAAGGCTAAATTTATCAAACATCGGCTATGATCAACTCTGCCGCTTGGTCATTACTTAAAAATATAAATAAATAAAAACTTAACGAACAAATAAATGCCCCAAATGTCTTTCTAAATTAAATTAATAAAATAAATAAATGACATAAAATAAAATAATGAAATTACATACAAAACTGAACTATTTAAGCTTTAGTATAATCTGTTTTGGGAGAAGGTGGGGAAAAAAGACGGGCTTGGGTCAGATTCGGTCCAAGAAATCTGATGAGCTGTCAGACACGGCCGGGCTAGGGCCTATATTAGAGGGCTGTGCAGGGCTCTAACGTAGACCCATCTGCCATCTAAATAATAGGGCATCTGCTTATATATATCTATGGTTTGACTTGCATGAATGGTCATGTGACATGCGTTTTCTGTTGTGTAGTCTGGACGGACATTGTTTCTGAAATGCAGTGAAAACGCCAGTGTAGATGAGGATTGTTTTCATTTTTAAAACGCTGTTTTAAAAGGAAAACCCAGTAGTGTAAACAGCGCCTCACCCAATTGTCATTCCAACGCCATAAGACCATCGTTCATCTTCACAAATTAAGACATTTTTGATGAAATCCGAGAGCTTTCTGACCCTGCAAAGACAGCAACCGAACAACGGACCTTAATGAGATAATTTTTTCATTTTTTGGTGAACTTACCATTAAATGTGTACAGTTCATTCACTAGGCCAAACAGACTTGGTTAGAGTGAAATGCATTAGCTTTTCTGACAAGTAGTTCCTTGTCTTGTAGCAGATGTTTTCGGCACAAGATATGCTGCTTAAGTCTCTGAGCAGTTCCAGCATATTTGGGTCAGGTCACACCATGTGGGTTAAGGTGCATACATGTGTCTGCTTGTGTATGTTTCAGCCTCTGATTGATTGGGTGAGGGTATTTCTGGCATTTACACTGTGTGTTCAAGGCTAAGTCCTGATTATGGACTTTAATGTGACCTCTGACATCAGGAATATAGCCTGGAAGTTTTCTTCAGATCTCGGTCTCGTAAGTGAGTTAATTATTATTCCCCTAACAGTTCTTCTGTTTCTCTCTTCTGCCCCTCTCTCGCTCTCTCTTAGATAATGATGAATAGAAGTTATTCATCCATGCTGTTGGCAGCCTTGGACAATCTGCTGGCAGGCTGAAGTGTTCCCATGATGCACTCTGACAGGCTGAGGAGGTGCATGTCGAGGAAGGGGGGTTTCAAAGAGTGGGGGTAAAAAGGGAAATGGTCCACTCAAGCATGGGCAGTTTAGAGTCCACGGTTGACTGTAGTTCTACTTCCATATCCCAAGTCACTGAAGCACTACTTTGTAAATTTTGTGCATATAAATGTGCTGTGGATAATAATATTTAACCAAAGCATAGCTGAGTGTTAGCAGGTGACAAGAAGTCTCCAACAGAGATGTACATGTGTGTACTCCTAGCTGATGACAGACTGTATGTGAAATGCTGCTTGTGCTCTATTCACAACAGCTGAAGCCATGAAAACTGCTTTTTAAAGCTCTAGACTGGCCAGGGAGGTCTAGTTTAAGGGGTCAGAGGTCAATTATCTGCCCAATATCAGGTGCTCGCACACAACAGGCAGCGGGTTCTAACCAGCTGTCTACCTCAGAAAACGGATCAGTCTAAACGTCTTGTCTAAAAAAATCCAGACTTCTCAAATTTTCTAGACCTCTTTTTCTACTTTTTACACATCGTTTACATAACATGCTCAAATTATTTAGCCTTAGCTTTCAAGATTTCTTACTGGTAAATCTTAAAGCATTATTTCTATGCAGATGAAGTGCTTAACGGGGGTTTTAACATGATAGTTCACCCAAAATTAATATTCTGTCATCATTTACTCCCCCTTGTTTTTTTGTTTGTTTATGAAATGAATCACAAGGACCCCATTGACTTTCATTGTAAAGAAAAAGTCATACAGGTTTGGAACTGCGCAAAAAAAAAAAAAAAAAAGTGTGAGTAAATGATGATAGAATTTTCATTCTTGGTGACCCGTCACTTTAAGAGCATTTATAAATGCTGTGCACATGCTTTATGCATGATGTATTCAGCTGCACCTCCAGTGGGTTGTATTAAATGACCTCTTTGTTTAAGTTGCTGGCAAAATATGGCTTGAAAGTGTACAGAAAGTCGTTAAATAATTTGCAAGCATTACTGTTTGTTTGCATGTCCGAATATGTATATCTTTGTACTGAGAAATAAACGTCTTTTTTTTTTTTTTTTTTTTCAAAGAATGTGTGTGCCCAAGTGTGGTTATTTGGCTTTAAAACACCATTTTGACTGTGAAGCAGCTGAGTTAAAATCAGTTGCCAATATCTATTTTCAGCTACCTAGATGTGGGGGGGTGGGGGTGTATTTCTTCACCTCTCTATAACCTGACTGGTCTAGTGAGCTGTCAGTCAGCAACATCCTAGTGGCTGTCACAAGAATTGGCTGGAAGCGTGTAGGGGTTTCCCCTTATCACAGAATACCCGTACATTCTCAGACAACCACAAACTATCGTGTGTGTGTGTGTGTGTGTGTGTGTGTGTGTGTGTGTGTGTAAGTTGTGTCTTTGCCCAGATATCTTGAGTCATGTAGTTGCAAGCCTCTACAAAGTCATTCATGTGTTTTTCTACCAAGATAATTCATCCACAAAAGATTGTCACTGAATACAATACTCTGTTCAAATGGTTTACTCAGCAAGGACTTGAAATTGAATAAATATGACCGTAAAGTCCTGTGTGATGTCAAAAGATTTTTTTTTTCAACTTTCTATTCATCAAAGAAACTTGATCACTAAATACGAAGCGCCAAAACTATTTTCAACATTGATAATAAGAAATGTTTCTTGAGCGGCAATTCAGCCAATTCAAATGATTTCTGAAGCATGTGACACTGAAGTACTTATGCTGAAAATTCAGCTTTGCAACCACAGGAATAAATGACATTTTAAAATATGTACAAATAGAAAACTTATTTTAAATTGTAATAACATTTCACAATTTCTCTTTGCACCTAAACCGCATCATCAATCATTATGCTATTTAATTTCTCCCTTATTCAGCAAAAACAGTTTGTAGTAGCAGTAAAAACACTTTGCCCTCAACCACCACCACTTACCTTTTATTTCTCACTCTATTTTGTGATTTGTTAGGCTTTAAACTATGCTATGTGTTGTATTATATCCATTGTCACAGTTAATCATGTCTATTTGAGCTTCAGATCTGTGCTAGGCAAATACAACTACCTGATCCTGTGGGAGAATAAATTATGCCATACAAGGAAGCACTGGAATGAAATGAAAGAATATATTTTTATTCTCTTTACCACGGCAGCTTATAACTCTAATTTGAGTGCCATTTAATTTCAAGCAAGATGTATAGATTGGATCGCAATTTTAGTAAAACAAGAGTGATAAATCATATCAGTACAGTTAATACTTCTGAAATGCTTGCAATTAAAAAAGCCAATGTAATTAGCTATTTATCATCTAAATGACTAACAGATTTGAGGATACTCATTAACCATTTCAAGAGAAACTTGGGCTCATGATATAAACATTTCAGTGATTCATTGCATTGATATAATGTTCAATATTCATGGTAAGGAGTCCTGGAGTTCGGGAGGATTCTTAAATCAAGGCCTGTGGACACTGGGAATGTTTAATATGTTCATGACGGATGGGGTGTGGGCAGTAAGACAGCAAAATGAATTGAGCAGGAAAAAGCTGTTATCCTCGTCTCGCCCTCTGTTCCTATAAAATCTTTTACCAATTTATCAAATCCCAAGGGTTGAGTTAATTGACTTCCTGGTTTTGGCTCCCACAAGGCGATATGTGATTCAGTGAGGAAGATCTCCTGTGTATATAGTGTTCCTGTAGCTCAAGTGGTAGAGCATTGCATTAGCAAGCGCGAGGTTGGGAGTTCAAATCCCAGGGAATACATGTTAGGAGAAAATTGTTAGTTTGAATGCAATGTAAGTCGCTTTGGATAAATGTGTCTGCTAAATGCATAAAATATATAAGAAAAACATACATATTCAAGCTCTGTATGCCATGCACACACATCACTTAATTGTTTTTCCCTCATATAGGAGTAATTTCATTGATGGCTTTGTGCCTATTATGACAAGTGTTTTGCCTGAAGGTCTAATTTTGCAGAGTTTTTCCCTTGATGGGAGTTGAAACACAGATCTGGTTTATTTGTACAGTCTCTCTGCGGACTTCTTAAACTAGGTTAGATTGTGTTAAAAACCTCCCCCACTTGAAGGCAGATTAATACTGCTCTTTCATTAACCTCTGCACTATTAACTTTCTCTGGTGTGGAAACAGACATTCAATCAGGAGCGCGAGATTATCAATGGTGCGAGCTGTAAAGTGTGCATTGATAGATGTATTGGAGTGGGTTAAAGAGGGAAAGCAGGATGTGTGTTAATGATGAACTGCAGAGAACATTTGCAAAGTGTGTTTATGTGGGGAAATTGGGGAGTGATGTCACACATTTTGCCTCAAAGTCTGAAATTCAGTGTGTCAACCTTTTATATGATGTTCCCATATTTATCTCTGATAAATTAATGAAAGCTACAATTTATCCCTAAACTGTGTGCGTAAATTAATGTCAGGTACAAAGGGTGCTGTTGTTATAACCTACAACACCACCAGGATAGGGTGTAACACTGATATAGAACATGGACCATTTAAACAGGTTACATTATAATGTAATCCCCTCAGAACCTGAGAATCATTCATCATTTGATTAGTCTTTTTTTAAACAAAATCCTGCACTATTTTGTCTGAATTAATTAAAAATGAAACAAAAATGTGAGTGTTAGATGATGATGATTAAATTAGTTTATAAACTATATGAATACATCACCATTCACTAATTTGAAGTTGTTGTTTTTTTAAGAGATTCATTCCTTTTATTCTGCAAGTATGCATTAAATTGATCGAAAGTGACAGTGAGTATATTTATAAAGTTACAAAATAATTTTTATTTTAAATACGGTTTATTTGAACACTGAATTCTGAACTTTCTGAGAGTCCTGAGAAAAATATCACAATGGTTTTCATAAAAATATAAAGGAATAAATTAATTAATCTTAAATTAATAATTCTTTATAATTGTTCATTAATGTGGTTCTGATGTTTTCAAATATCTTATGTTATATGTTTTTAAATGAAAAAACTATATCATCCTCCTGATTCATTTTGAATTTGACATTGATCTCAGCACTGAACTGATGGGATTGAAAGGACCCATCCTCCATCAACGCCCCTCAGAACTGAAACAGTGGGGTGGAAGAATGATCCCTTAATGTCAAATGCACAGCTAAACTCTGGACTGAACAAAGGACATTCAGTGACAGTGGCAGTCTATCATGTCAAGTTGAAGATGGTTGACCAAGAACTTGGAGGTTATATAAAAGCTTTGTTACTTATTAATTGAGAGCAACAAGCGTATGACTACAAACAAGCCAATAATCAAAGATTGTACCTAAAACGAAACCAGAGAATATCAGTCCTCACTCACACAACTCCTTATTCTGTGTCCAACATTAGATCGTGAATTCACAGTTTTGAAGATTTATATGGTCGTGGTAGATTGTCACGGCCTTAGAAAACAGATGCGTTCAAGCTGCAAAAGATCCCTGAATCCATTATTCTGTCTGTCAGGTCTGGCTCTCGTGTTTTGAGGAAAAAGCATTTGTCACGTCTCCTCTCTCTCTCTTTCTCCTATCTGTTTCTCTCGCTCAACCCCTCCTTGCTTTTTTTATTGCCCATGACACAGCTGTCGCCTCAGACGTGGCAGAATCATGTGTGCTTTAATGTGTGCGTGCAGACAAATTGCTGATCACAAACTCACTCAAGGGAAAAATAAAAGCCAAAATAACATTCTAGCTCCGACACTTGAGTATAATGTCATTATCTTCTCCTTTTCTATAAAAAAAAATGATTCTGCATAAGGCTATGAAAGCATGGATAAATGCAGTATATATGTTTAAATGATGCATCAAGGACACAAAGATTTCTAGTTTAAATAAATGCGATTCTTTTGAACTTTAATATATCATGCACAGCTGGCGCTTCAGATGTGACTTGTGAATTGTGTGTGCTTAAATACGGAAATCACTTAAAGGGAAAAAATAAAATTAATATAACTTTTTCTGGCACTTTGAGAAGTATATTTCTTCTTTAGCATGAAGAATGAAGATGTATAAGTCTATTAAATCATGTATATGCTTGTAATCATTGTGAATCACCTGCACTGTTATTCCAAGCTCTGAACAATCCCACCTCAGACTGGGCCATGACTGGGTCAATGATAAATCAAAGCAGGCCTTCACTCCGGGGTTATCCAAGAAATTTGCACCAGGCTTTACAGCCTCTGCCCCTCCCTTCAGGGGGGTGGGCTAAATGACCCCTGGCAACAGTGAAATATGACCGGAGGGCTGCAGCCAGCTCCGGCGGGATCACTTCTGACATCCAAGAGCTGTGCCACCATAAATCTAACTTCTTTATTATTCCTCTGTTCGCAATACTGCTCATCTCTTACCTCTTTTTTTCTGTGTTCCATACATATTTGTCATATTTATTTTCTCTTTCTGATTTACTGTACTCATTAGCCAAGGCATGACAATACACACTGCACTCACATGCATATGCACTCAAATGAGCCCTTCATGAACTGTTTCAGCTCAATTACACACACTTTCTCACCAAATGTTCATGGCACGATTTAGTTAAGAGTGCAAATTGCTCACAACAATGTGCAGTCATTTTTCCCTGCAGCAGACAAAGGACGAGCCAAACACTAATAAAATGCAATTTCAAAATCGAGTCTAGCATAATGTAGCACATTCATCAAATTTGCATTTCTCTGCTGGGGTTATCGCTCTTTGTGGGATCTGTAAAATAAATGAGTCTATGCATAAATTGTTAGCTTCCTGCTTATGGTGTGTAGAAATATATACACTACTGTAAATTAACAACTGAAAGGTGCTCTTAAGCTTTTGAACAAGTAGGCTACATTTACTGCCCTTGACATACTTGGTTTATGCCATATGCAGTAAATTCTTGCAAGATATATTACTTCATGATAAGAGCCAGTGAGGTAGAAGCCTGATGATGTAATTCCTGTTGACTTGAGAACTTTGCCTTCATGTGAAATGCTATAGGATCACTTCTATCTTAAAGAGTTATTGTTAACTGAAACCATGGAAAAAATAAAATAATTACTTGAAAATAAACATTAATCAAAATAAAGTCTTTAAAATATATATATTTTATTGTCACTAATAAAATGACAAAAACATAAAAATAAAATTAAATTAAAGATATTAACAAAAAATATGATAATGTCACCAAAAATAAAAACACTGCCATTTCATTCTAAACATTTCTTGAAATACAAAAGATTTTTCAAAGAATTTTTCAAATGTTTATGTTGATTTAATGAAATTTCAAGTGGGTTTAATGTGGTTTGAAGTTCAGAAATATTTTATACTTTTCCTCTGAGTTCCAGAGAAGTAACAGGTTTCATATAGGTCTGGAACAACATGATGGTGACCAAATTATGCCAAAAATGTTCATTTTTGGGCTGAATTATCTCAAGAAGTCATTTAATAAAATGGTAATACAAACCATTTGCCAAATCACGAATCACTGAAATGTTCTTTAGATGCTGAAACCTTGCAAAGCAAATTCTTCTCTTTGTAGAATGAAACCCTCCTTGTATAATGAAGCAGAGGGATATTTAAAAATGAGAAAACATTTCCTGATTTATAAACCATAAGGTTTTTGACTGTAATCATGCAACAAGGATGCATTTGTGGTGGCTTTTGTCTGATGAACAAGAGGAGCTGTGTGAGAGTGACTTGTCAAGTTAATAGGTCTCTTGCATGGTTTACATCACACCTGTGATGTAACGGGTCAATCTTCCAACAACCTCACCTTCGTGTTAACCTTTGTGTGTGCCAGTGTACATGTGGAAGGTAGCGGAAAATTGACCTTTGAGCCACAAGCTGGAGGAGAGATGCAAAGCTTTGGTAAATAATACTGCCAAACAAGGGGATGTGAGAGAACATTATGTATCTGAGAGCAATTTGAATATGAATATTTATATTCTTAAAAAAAAAAAAAAAAAAAAAAATATATATATATATATATATATATATATATATATATATATATATATATATATATTTTTTTTTTTTTTTTTAAGAATAGTATGCTAAATATGTGCATATTTACAAACTAAGTTATCATCTCTTAAATAATTTGTGTTTAATATTTCTTGCAGTTATGGAAAATGCTCTGTGAAAAGTGAAGTTGAGCAGGCTTGCATTGTTCTCTGTTGCTGCACATTTTAAATACTCTGATTGTCCAATGCAACACATATTATTAGCCTACTATACACAACATGCATAGGCTAGTAAATATTGCAGAAATAGCAAGTGTAGTAAAGAAGTGCCCTATTGAGAACATAGTCAAGGTTCATGGTGAAATATTTTCTTTCTTTCCATTTTGAAATTTTGTTTAATATTTCTTGCTGTTATATACATCAAAGGTGAATTTGAGCAAGCTGAACTGTGAGAAATGGTATTCCTTGCTTTCTCTCTTACTGCACATTTGGCATTTAGATAAGTGTTGTAATTTGCTATATAGGCAAATACTTTGCATACTTTCACAAATTGCATAGACTACTATATACTGCAGAAATAGCAAATTTTGTATAAAGTGAGTTATGGAAAACATAGGCCTACTCATTCATCTATCTTTTAATTTAAACCAGCTCCTAGATAAAATTTGTAAAAATCCCCCTGCAGTGACTCCTGTTATACTATAAGACGCTGGCGGAGATTACAAACAAACTATTCATCAATGAACGACGTTACCCACTATGTATAGACTAAATCAGCTTTAGAAATACAGTTTGCTTATTTGTGACGATCAAAACCGCGGCTTTTCAGTTATTGTTTATCTAACATTTCGTAAGGACGAAGCATAAGCTCAAAACGGTTGATGCACTCTCCCAGCTGTGAGTTTTGAAAATCCTCCCTCCCGACTACACGTCCGCTGCAGTGTCCCACAGTATCCAAGGGGCTCGTCATGGCGCTCGGACGCAGGAACTCGCTTCTCCTGTTTTTCTTCTAAATTTAATCAACCTGAATCTCTCGGACTCGGATTTTTGGCTGATTCAACTTAACGACCCAAGGGCGATGACCTGTTCCTTGCTGAGATATACGGATCTGAATAGATAAACTTGTGCGATCAAGATTTCAGGATCTCTTTTCCACGGCGAATTCCCTAGTTTGAGGAACTCGGGAAAGAAACTGTTCTGGAAGAAGAGGAGGAGTGAGAAGGGGCCCTTTTTTGAGGTAGCGTTTTTGTGCTCTCTCAAATATCCCTGTAATAAGATATTTGACTAAAATTTTCAACATCGAATCAAAGTTTGTGGAACTAAGTTACATGGTTACTTAAAACCAACGTGAGCACGAGTTACAGACAAACGTGTAGATAAATGCTTCTGTCTTTTACTGTTTACTGTGACACATCACGCACAACAATTTATTCGCTTTTCCCCCCCATTGTGCCGTGGTTAGTTTTCAAACCACGACTGGTAATGGGTTAGTTTCAGGAGTTATTTAAACAGAGTCCCATACAGCAGTGCAAGCTCGATATATTTTTTACCGCTACTCGGAAACAATGTGGCTAATATTTGCGTTGTAGTTATTAAATACAAGGTTGCTGGTTGTATCCAGGACTTTAACGACAGTGAGAGTGAGGTTGAGAGTTTGGGATTAAAGGTATAAAGCGATGGTTCATCCAAAACTGTAATTTTTCACCGTTTACTCACCCTTATGTTGTTATAAACCTATGTGGCTTTCACAAATAGAGATGTTAGGGACTGACAGCCTCGGTCACCATCCACTATCACTGCAGCTTGCCTTTCTATATCCTCGTCTATGGATTGAATCGGGATAACCGGTAGAGCAGTGGATGAGAGAGACAGCCTCGTTTGACCGCATATTTGCAGTTTAGACACGAAGTCTCCTCTCGCCAACTGACCAAACGTGACAGTAAACTCACTTTAGTTGTTTCAGAGTCATTCATGTTGCCGAGTCCATTGATGACTATTATGGCTGGGGCTAGAGAACAGGACCCGGACTCCAGTGGTTTTTACACCGTTTAGTTCCATCTCAAACGTGCATTTTTCTGCAGAATACCGGAATACCGTACTAGAATAATTAAGTTGTGTACTAATTGACCTACTGTATACTATGCATACACTCAAATTTACAGTGAAGACACAAACTTAGATGCACTATTATAACACAATGCCAAAATATTGTATACTACGCAAATTGACAAGTATCAAGCATACAGCGTGATCAGTGTTGTCTGATTCCTCATGAATGACTGATGAATCGGTTCTTTTTAGTGAATCAAGAACACACAATGAGGCAAGTGAGGGCCAATTTAGTGAGTCAGATAATATTCTACGGTTACTGATTTAAAGGCACTATGTAAGATTTTTTTTAATTAAACTATCCAAAAACCACTAGAACAGTGTTAGCCTATATATTTTGCTGACTTGTGTACTTGCGTTATCCCAAATGTATCGAAGAATGTTTAAATCCTGAGAAATAAGCAATTTTAACAAGTTACCCGGACCGTGTCCATAGCAGGGGGGCAGGGTTTCATATTTTTTTTAAGCACCCCTGGGCGCCGTCATTGGCTAGCGGACCCCCACCTGCTGTTAGCATTCCATTGACTCCCATTCATTTTGGCGTCACTTTGACCGCGAATAACTTTACATCTGAGGCATTTAAAGACTCCATTTGTCCATAATTTTTTTTTTCTAAAGAAACACTAAAATGTATAAAAGGCTCCATTACCTTGTATCTTACGTTATGGTCCCATAGAAGCAGTTTTTGTAAAAATAGGCTAATGATTGCGTCATAACCAGCGACTCTCTGTAGAGAAATTACCGTATTGACAGGAGGAGAAGCTCGCAGGCAATCTTTTACTGTTTATGAGTCAATCGGGGGAACGTGGAGACATAAAGTCAAGGGAGATAATTAATCATAATACATACCAAAATTTGCTCCTGTTCACGCTCGCCTTCTCTGCAAGATTCGGTGGGTGATTCAGATTTCTCTTGGCACAGTGATTAGAAGAGTTACAGGTTGCTCACGTGACATCTACATCATCAAGCAGTATGCTGGACCCCCAGGAAGTGCGTGCTTCTAATTGACTTGATTTTTTCTCAGTTGATGTTGATGACTGCACAGAGTAGCCTTTGTTTCTTTGATTTATTTCGAACAAGTGCCCTTCAGCAGGGAAAAATTACATATTGTGTTTAATTTCATTGTGTTTGTATATGTATGATAACATGTGGTTAAATACATATTATATGAGTTATGTACCAATGTGTTATTATTTAAAAAATGAATAAATTAATTTGTTAACCCGTTTTTGTGCTATTTTTATGCATATTATTGACAGTAGTAATATTGCAAAAAGTGAATGCAATAAAAATTAAATGACTGAATTTTTTTGTGCCAAGTTTACTGTGTATTAAACATCAATTTGTTTTTTTTTAACATACTGGATTTTAAAATTCAGTTTTCTTGGGAAACTCTCCTTGAGCATACGCATTACATTGTATGCTCATGTGCCTTCTCTTGAAACCAGCAAAAATGTCACTTGTGTAATGCTCTAAAAGACAGACGTTTCATATGATCTCTCTTTCTTTGATTCTCTGCAGTGAATGCTAGAGACAGAATCATGACTGCGGCATGGGAGTGACATGACATCAGCATTGGACTTTCCCTCCAAACAACCTTATATCCACACACCCACACCATGTGCTTCTCTCTTCGGCGAGGCAGAACTGACTGAATGAACGACTACGCTGAGAAAGATTGTGCGAGTGTGAAAATGGACGAGTCTGCGCTCCTGGACCTGTTGGAGTGTCCGGTGTGCTTGGAGCGGCTGGACGCTACGGCGAAGGTGTTGCCGTGCCAGCACACGTTTTGCCGGCGCTGCCTGCTTGGCATAGTGGGGTCGCGTGGAGAACTACGCTGCCCGGAGTGCCGCACGCTAGTGGAGAGTGGCGTGGATGAGTTGCCTAGCAACATCCTCCTGGTACGGCTACTGGACGGTATCAAGCAGAGGCCGAGGAGGACAGGAAGCATGCACGTCACGGGTACAAATGGATCTGCAGTGGCAGGGGTCCGAGCACAGGGTGCTGGAGGAGGCCAGAGGGATCCAGGTCTCACGGGGGCACAGTCTCAGAGGGTCCAGGCCAAGAGCACTCCAGTTAGGGTGAGTCTCATACATCAGACAGATATAGACAGATACAGTTAACATCTGTTTTTACATGTAGAAAAACTTAGTGATGGGTTTCTGTTAGCCTGATGGTTATATCGGTGGAGAACTTGTCTGGCCCTGTCTCGTCTGGTCATAGTCAGGCCTTGGAGACTCGCTCAAAAGCCTTGGCATGATATGAAAGGAAGAATAATTTCTGAATTAATTAGGTGTTCAGGGAATATGAGATGTTTTTTCTCATTCGCTTTGTGAACCTTATCATTATTTTGGTTAATCAACTTTAAATAAAGAGTTTGTTTAGAGTCTAATTAACATTCAGGAAAATGAATACAAGGAGGAACATTTCTTGGAGTTAACCAAAAAAAAACAAACACTTTCTATAATGTTGGAACACATTTAATTTATATGTGCTTAAAACTGCAATTTCAGTCAGAGTAAAGAAATAATTAAAAATGTGTTTGTGTCATGTAAACAGTTTAGTCCAACTGGAATTGTACCAGTAGGTTTTTGTATTATTTCTGACTAACAGACATGGATGCTGTCTGCGATTGTTGGGTGGCTAAACCTAGCATGTATATGCATCTGTTTGGACAATGAATGGTCTCACGCTTTGCTCATGCCACTGTAGCAAAAAGCTGTAGCTTAATTCTAATCGCACATGTAAATAAACTTAATGTGGAAGAAAAACGTTGTTTGCCATTTGTAGCCTGTATATGCATGTTTGAGGTGAATATATATACATTTTTTTGATTGAGATTGTGATTTAAAACTGGCTAAAAATAAAAAATATAACAACTATTGCTGTTTATTAATTTACTGGAAAATAAAAGACTATTTAAAGATTTTTTTTACAGTTGTACTTATTGCTGATAGTGGAGACTTTTGTTTTGGTATTTTTGTTGTTTATATTTGTTTGATGTATTTTGCATTCCAAAAGCATGTTAAAAGCGACACAAATTCGACGGGTCATAAGTTGCTCTTGTGTAATTGAACACAGTGCCCCGCTTCCCTCTGAAAAACGTATAGTTTATATATAGAATATAGTTATTTAATTTACAGATTTTGCAATTGTGTATAATCACATTAAGACATATAGTAATTATAGTTTATTTCGATGACTCGTAGCCCTAGCAGACGGTACTAGAGAGAATCTTGTTAGCTCAGGACATTGTGCTGATTCCAAAGCAACTCAAGAAGCTGAGGTAAGCCTCCTTCCCTGCTGAGAAAATGAAATGCTGCATTTTTTTGTTTTTTGGTGTGGTTGTGTATTTGGATGTCTTTATTTCTTTTTCTATGTGAGAGGGGAGAAAAAAGCAAAACGTTGTAAGCAGACACCATTGTGTTTGTGGCTGTTTATGTCTGAGATGCACATGTTTCTGCCAGTATAACTTTCAAACGAAGTGTCCCGGTGGATCGGGATAGTTGTCATAGCAGCAGTTTTGTGATTGTGTGTTTTGTTGTGATCCACCTTTCGGTTTTGCACGGTAACAAAACACAGGTGTCTGTACAATCAAGCCCTCTGTCATCTCTCCCACACAGACTTGTGGGACAGAAAGAGGCCTCCACCCAAAGCATGATGGGAGGCGACGGTCTAAGTCAGACATCTCCGGTCTATAATCTTTCAATATCCTTCTTTTGTTGTTCGTAAATATCAGTGCTGTGAAATGACACCTGGAGTGGCCTAATAAGCTAGTTGTCTCTCTTTATATTCAGCTAACTTGAGTTTAAAAGATAATCTTATTTACCATCTTCAAAAGAAGCTAAATAGGGGTTTTACCCTAAGATGACTAGGTTTGACTGTTTTTCAAGTGAATTTTATTCATTATGTATTTAAATAATACATAAAAATAAAAAGTGATAAATACCGTAGTTACAAAATATTTATATTTTAAATAAATTACTGTCTATTAATCAACTAATCATGTAAAAAGCATCAAAGTTTCCACTAAAATATAAAGTGCAATTGTTTTCAGCATTGATAAAAATAAGAAATGTTTCTCCAGCACCAAATCAGCATATAAAAAAATAATTTCTGTTGCGTCATGTGATGACTAGAAAAATTAAGTTGCAAGAATAAATTACATTTTCAAATATATATAAATTATTATTTTTTTATTATTGTAATTATATGGCCACTATTAAAATTCTGTACTTTTTACATTTAAAAGGATGGGAAAAATAAACCAAAAAACTTTACATTTAAAATAAAAAAATTCTAAAAATAAATAAATCTAAATATATATATATTATTATTATTGTTTTAGTTATTTTTTTATATATATGGTGTACATTTAGTTGGATAACATCACTGTTCATATTTCAGTCTGCTTTAAACAAAAACCCACCATTTTTAAATTTGCCTTTGTTTGGAATGACTTAAAGGGATAGTTCACTGAATAATGAAAATTATGTCATTGATAACTCACCCTCATGTTGTTCCAAACCCGTGAGAACTCTGTTTATCTTCGGAACACAGTTAAAGATATTTTAGATTTAGTCCGAGAGCTCTTAGTCCCTCCATTGAAGCTGTGTGTACGGTATACTGTCCATGGTCAGAAAGGTAAAAAAAACATCATCAAAGTAGTCCATGTGACATCAGGGTCAGTTTGAATTTTTTGAAGCATTGAAAATACATTTTGGTTGAAAAATAGCAAAAACTACGACTTTCTTAGTCTTCTCTTCTGGGTCTGTTGTGAGTGTGTTCACAGCACTGTAGTAATGTCTGGTTTGCGAACGAATCACTCAATGTAACCAGATCTTCTTGAACCAGTTCAGCTAATTGTACTGAATAGTTTGAAACGGTTTGCATCTCCAATACGCATTTCATCCACAAATGACTTAAGCTGTTAACTTTTTTAATGTGGTTGACACTCCCTCTGAGTTAAAACAGACCAATATCCTGGAGTAATTCATTTACTCAAACAGTATACTGACTGAACTGCTGTGAAGAGAGAACTGAAGATGAACACAGAGCCGAGCCAGATAACGAACGAAAGATTGACTCGTTCTCGAGTGTCAGCTACGTTAAAAATGTTAACAGCTTAAGTCATTCATGGATTAATACTTATTGGAGACGCGAACCGTTTCAAACGATTCAGTACGATTTGGTGAACTGGTTCAAGAAGATCCGGTTACATCGAGTGATTCGTTCGTGAACCGGACATCACTACACTGCAGTGAACACGCTCACAACAGACCCGGAAGAGAAGACAAAGCTGAATAAAGTCATAGTTTTTGTTATTTTTGGACCAAAATGGACTACTTTGATGATGTTTTTATAACCTTTCTGGACATGGACATTATAACATACACACAGTTTCAATGGAGGGACAGAAAGCTTTAGGACTAAATCTAAAATATCTTAAACTGTGTTCCGAAGATGAACGGAGGTCTTACAGGTTTGGAACGACATGAGGGTGAGTTATTAATGACATAATTTAATTTTTTTGGTGAACTAACCCTTTAATCCTCGAAGTGATTACACTTGTTCTTCCTTTAGTTGGCATCACTACAATAACACCTCCCTATCCCAAAGTGCCCTTAGAGCTAGACTACATCTAATCTCATGAACTCTCCCCACACAGTCTTTTCTAATTAGCCCGTCAGTGTACATATCATGTTTTAAGGACAGTCATTAGCATTAGGCTGTTTGCCAGAGCCGGCTGAATCCAGTAAAGTGAGGTGATTTAAGGTTGATCAGCACTGTGAGCTCTAAAAGTCTGCTATTCAAAAAAAGTCAACTCTTGCATGAGCAAACTTGGCAGTGATTGCTTCTTATCTTTTCTCTCTTTGTGCCCGCTGTGTTTTCACACGCCATCCTATTTAAGGGTGTATCTGAGGTGGTGTAAACAGCCTTGCTGCCAGTGGAAAGGGCTTTTTGCAGCGGTTGTAGCTTCAAACAGAGCCTGTGATTCAGACGTGGTGTAAGGACCAGGAATGCATCTGAGACTTCATGATAACAGAGCGTTGTGTGAGTGGCAGGTCTGTTATTTAGGTCTTCAGAGGGGTTTTGTTAAGTCTGACACATGATATGCTGTGCTTTGGAGATGCACAAAACAAGCACTCACGCATGGAAGAAAACTAGTGCTAAGAAGAAGAATCCCTACCTAGTTCAGGGATACACACATCCAGACATACAGACCCCTGAGATCGGGTTGTCAGATGTTGCGTTTTGTCGCTATTTCAACATCTGCTTATTAGTGAGTACTGGAAGTATGTGGCAAAAGGAATAATAATATTTTACCTGAGATTAAGTTGTAAGTTTGTAGAGTTTACTGAATGTGTTGCAGCACCGCCACTGTTGACCACTTGAGAACAAATAATAAGGTGTGTCTGTTATTTTAAGTGAATCAGACACATACATGGAGACAATAGTAGTCTAATTCTTGAATAAAATAATTTAATGAGCCTGTTCTTTTTAGTGAATCAGAAATGTTAAAAGCGACCAATATAGTCTGGTTCACAAACAAACGACTCTTACGATCCGGTTCATTTTTTGTGATCAGAAAGTGACCGGTTTAGTATGATTCACAAACAAATGATTCTTATGATCTGGTTCTTTTTAGTAAATCAGAAAAGTACAGAGTGACCTGTATAGGCTGGTTTACAAACAAATGACTCTTACAGGATGATTCTTTTTAGTGAATCATAAACGTACAGTATGCAAGTGTAGTCAGATTCAACAACAAATGACTCCTGTTAGCCAATTCTTTTTAGTGAGTCAGAAACTTTCAATGTTATCCATTCACAAATAAATGAGTCTTATGGGCTGGTTCGTTAACTGTATCAGAAACATACAATCTGACCAGTGTAGTCTTATTCATAAACAAATGACTCCTATTGAGCCGGTTCTTTTTAGTGAGTCAGAAACACAACCTGTCCACTTTACAATTTACAAACAAACTACTTCTGTGCTGTTTTTTGTGGTGAGTTGAAAACATAGAATGTGACCAGTGTAGTCCAATTTTTAAATGAAGGATTCTTATGAATTTGTTGTTTTAACAATTTGATTGAACTAGTCCAAATCAGTGACCAAAATACCCCAAAGTGTCTCAAACACAACACTGAATGCTTTTGTGTGAGATGCATGGGATGGTCTGAGACGCTGAAACCATGCCATCTCTGGACCTCATCCAGGGGTTCAAGTGTTTCTGAGGGCGAAAGAGGGGGGCCCAGGAACATGCAGGTGGACTCCATGAGCTGCTGGAAAACCAAAGATCAAAGAACACAGTGATACCCATGAGTCCCAGTGGGCAAAGGGTGCCGCTCCCTCTCACCTCTCGCTCTTTCTGACTCTGTCTTTCTCTCTCTGATTTCTATCGGTGCTGAAGAATAGCAGGAGGTGCGGTCGGGCAGACAGATGCATAACAGCTTATTGTTAGCAGCCACCTCTGATCTGACAGGCTCAGGGCAGTGAAGGGGCAAACACCATACACTGTGTGTCTGCATGGGGTGCACAAACCCCTACAGCTGTCTTTTAGATTGAAATAAAGAGCCTGAATAGGTGAGAGAGAAGGAAGAACACTAGAGGCTGCTTTGTTCACAAAGGCTGCATTTATTTGATCCAAATTATAATTAGCTGAATTACAAAGCTGAATTTTCAGCATCAATACTCCAGCTGTCAGTGTCACATGATCCTTAAAGAAATCATTCTAATATGCTGATTTGGCACTCAATAAATATTTCTTACTATTATGATGAAAACGGTTGTGCTGCTTTATATTTTTGTGGAAACAGTGATAAATATATATATTTCAAGATTCTTTGATGAATAGAAAGCTAAAAGGTTTAAAATATAAATCTCTTGTAACACAGTGTTAATAACAACACAGTGTTTTTACTGTTACTTTATCAGTTTAATGCATCCTTGCTGAAGTATTCATGTTTTTCAAAAAACAACCAAACACAAAAAAAAAAACCTTACTGACCCCAGACCTTTGAATGGTGGTGTATATAAACAGTTTTGAAATATGAATATGAAAATATCGAAACACTGCTACTGTGGGCAGACTATTATAGATGCCAGTGCCATCACCTCACAGCGATAAGCTGTCTGAATTTCTTGCTTCACATTTGCTTAAAGTCAAACATTTCTCAACTTCTTTACAGTCTTACTGCTAGCTCCGATCTGTTGTCAATCCCACAATCCCCTGTGCGTGACTGTCTCTCAGCTCCCATAGATATAATAAATTGAAGGGACCTGCTCATCTCTGTTCAGTCTGCACCAGTGGTCACGTACGGTGACGGGCTGAATGTCAGCTGTTTATGGCGATTCGCAAATCTCCCTACCGCAGAGCTCAAAAGCCACTTCACTGAAACAAATCAGCTGGACGCCTGCTGACTAATCACAAGAAGTTTTATTGTGCGTGTGATGCATATGTATATGTGTGTTTGTGAATGACTTGCCTGAATGCCGCCCGGGTTCATCTTTTTGTGAACAGACTTTGAGATGAGGCTAGTGTTCAGTTTGTGTAGGAGGCAGAATGTTCATTGAACTGGTTATTAGAATGAATGAATGGGATCTGTGTCTCAGAGTGTTTCCTGAATCACACTGCTGCTGCTGCTGAATCTAAAGCAAACACAATTGTATATCTTGTAAATTGTGAATTTGCAGTTTTAATTTAATTTAAAATAATGTATCAGAAACACACAGCGCAACTGGTGTAGACAAATGACTTATGATAAATTGCTCATCAGTCAGATGCCGTCAGGTTACTCAGTTAATGTCTCTAATGATTCTGTTATTAAAATCTTTCAGTCATATCTGACTCGAATGAAACAAAAGCCGGCTTGGTATAGTAATGGGTTGTAAAAAAGGACTGGTTGGAAAGATATTTCTTTGTAATGAATAATTAACATTTCTAAACAAAATATAATTTTTACTGAAAATGCAGAAATATACATGTTATACAAAAATGTTATGAATATTATAAATCTCAAATGCTCACCAATGCTGCATTCTTTTGATAAAAACAATTAATATTTAATAATTAATATTACATTTAAAGGGTTAGTTCACCCAAAAATAAACATTAAGCCATAAATTACTCACCCTGAATACTTTCTTCTTTCAGACAAATCCAGTTACAGTTATTTAGAAATTTTCTTCAATCTTTCAAGCTGTTTGATGCCACTCAGCGGGTGTTGCACTCCATCGGTCCATAAGAATTTTAATAAAAAGTGCATCCATTCACATGGCTCAAGGCAGTGAACAAAGGCCTCCTGTAGCAAATGGATGCATTTAAAAAAAAATGCATGATGTTTAGAAATTTTCTTCAATCTTTCAAGCTGTTTGATGCCACTCAGCGGGTGTTGCACTCCATCGGTCCATAAGAAGTTTAATAAAAAGTGCATCCATTCACATGGCTCAAGGCAGTGAACAAAGGCCTCCTGTAGCAAATGGATGCATTTAAAAAAAAAAAAAAAAAAATGTATTCAAAATGTAATAATCACTTTAATCTAGCTTGCACTTGTGTAAACGAAGCAGTTATTGTGGAATGAAGTATGAGGTCAGCGCTGCGCATGCACCGCTCAGAAGTGACACACGCGGAAACGCAGCAGAGAGATTAAAACAAAACAATGGTCACTAATTAGAAGTACAAAACGAGGATGTGTAAAGAAAAATGTCTGAGGATTTCGATATAAGCCAAGACGAGACAGGTTTTCCTTTGCTAAAGTAAGGAAACTTTGCTTCCTTTGCTCCTGTTAACAAATGTTGGTTTTGACGATACTCACCGACGCATGCGCAACGCTGACCTCATACATCATTCTCTCGAAACTTCTTCTGTCTACAACTGTGAGCACAAGCTAGATTAAAGTTATTATTATATTTTTAATATGGATATTGTTCTTACAAAAATGCATCGATTCGCTACAGGAGGCCTTTGTTCACCCTCCGCAAAATCTGCATGGTGAGACACTTTTTTTTTTTTTAAATGCATGCGCTTTTTATTAAAATTCTCTTTTACTGATGCAGTGCAACACCCACTGAGTGGCATCAAACAGCTTGAAAGATCAAAGGTAATTTTTTAAATAACTGGATTCGTCTGAAAGAAAAAAGTCATATACACCTAGGATGACTTCAAGGTGAGTAATTTATGACCTAATTTTCATTTTTGGCTGAACTAACCCTTTAATGTATTTTAATAATGTAATTTATTCCTGTGAGCTTTCAGCAGCCGTTACTCCAGTTTTCAGTGTCACATAGTTCTTCATAAATCATTCTAATATGCTGATTTGGTGCTTCTGAAAACAGTTGTGAAGCTTAATAGTTTTTTGGAATCCATAATAAATTTTTTCAGGTTTACTTGATGCATAGAAAGTTAAAAAGAATGGAATTAATATTAAATATATTTTTTGTAACATTATTATACAAATCTTTACTGTCACTTTTGATAAATGTGTCCTTGCTGTATCAAAGAATTAATTATTTTCAGAAATATTCTTACTGCCCTCTAATTTAGTGTACATTCAGCAAAAACACATCATAATAGGAAACACTGGTGATGCCACTGGATCCTCTCTGTAAACAGGGTCCCCGCGGGTCCTTAAAAAGTCTTGAAATGTCTTAAATACAATTTTCGATTTTTAAGGTCTGAAAATGTCTTGAATCCTGGAATTTTCCATATGAATGTCTTAAATTTCATGTGGGATCTTAAATTTCATGTCCGACTCGTCATTTTTATTTATTTTTTCGACCGCACTTTGACCAGCGTAACATTTGGGGGCAGCACTTCGTCGGTGCAACCTGCATCATTCCATAGGTGACATATGAGTAAGTGATTAATGAACGCGTTGCGTTGATGGTTCGCCACCACGGCATTTTGCGAAATCGCAAGCATGGGCAAAGACGATAAAGCTGTGGACAAGACCACGATTGTCAGGTCTCGCTATCTTGGTTCTCAGTTTTTGAGCCCCTCAACGGCAGAAGACTTGCTGGAGCACTTTAAGGTAAGACTCTAAAAGTAACATTTAAAATTATTTGAATATGTTAAAATGCTTCATGTGTTTTTGTTATTTCCTAATGAATATTTGGGACAATATATAGATGCGTCACAATTGTTGGATTGATTTAAATTTTTTCAGAATACTTTGCGAATTGATTCTGAGCTTAGTTTTTGCAGATGGCGCTCTAGGCTAGTTTTTAACCGAACACTCAAATGCTCACGACGAAGAGCGCTCGCGCGTTCTGCAGAGTCTGAGAATGTAATTGATATATTGCTTTTATGACGCGAGATTAATGTAAACGCCCCACTGCAAACACCCTTGTACTTCGCTTCAACGTTTTCAAACTTTATTAATTGTTATTTTATAGTAGGTTCAAGTGGTGTGTTTAAGGCATCTAAACGCAGTGGCATCTGTTGTTAAAAACTAAACTAAGAATCGTTTTCGAGAGAGAATCGCGATGCATTCAGAAAAATTGGAATCGATCCAGAATAATTTCTCGATTCAAAATGCATCGATATATTGTCCCAGCCAATCAGTTAAAAAAATGTTGTGGGTGGGTGACATCTAGGCATAGGACTTTTGCATTATGGACGGAAGGCAGTGATGTAGATAACTTTACTGTATAAAGCATTCAATATGCATTATGTTCTTGCATATTTTTTATGTGAAAAGTAAAATTGAATTGAATTAAATGATGTAGCCCAGTTCATAATTAGACTCCAAATATCTGTTTTGTGCTTCTAAATTTTAGGTTAACATTGTTGACACTGAACCCTATCACATAGGCCCAATTTGTGAGCATTCAGTATTATGGCTTAACTTGTTTCTCAAGCATTTTTTCTTTCAAATCAAGGACCACTTAGTCAATAAAAAAAAAAAAAAAACAATCTTGACATATTTGGCTTACCGATCATGCCTAATGCATGTAAAAATGCAGGCCATTTTAGTCTTCTGAAACCATGGCTAACTTCTCCTGCTGATAATGTGCATGATTAGAAAACAAGTCATGAGAAGCGAATTGGAAATGTTCAACGGCGTCACAGTCCATGTCAGTCATTTTTGGTGGATGACTTTTGCTCACAGACCTCTTTGGTAATCTGGCATACCTCCAGTGGTCCCCAGACCACAGTTTGAGAATCACTACTTTAGACAAACCATCTAATCTGAGTGAACATGAATGAAAATGTTATCATTCTTGAGGTGGACTTTGTTTTGATTTTTATTTTTTTATAATTTCAGGAGGGCACCAAGGAACTTAATTTAAGGAACATGCTTTCTGTGTCAATGGATGGACCCACAGTAAATTGGAAAGTCTTGGATCTCCTACAACTGGAACATGCAATAAATTTCTGATCCTGATCTTTCCTACAATTGTCTGTCATTCATTAGGTCTATGCATAGATTATTGAATGTGCTTGCATTTATCTGTGTCTGAAATGACATAGAAAACACGAATCAGACCCTGAACAACATTTTCTTGGGGGATAACCCCCAAACCCAACTCAAGACTATTAGGCAGCAACATTTACCCATAATTTAGATCAAGTATGATGAATACGTGGGCTTTTGTAATGTCCTGGGGCTGTCTTCCATGTCTTTTTCAAACTGCTATGAGGGGCCAGAATTTAGAAATTACCTGAAGTACCTTAAAGGCTGATAGTTTATACATAGTCAACCATGTCAGGGTTGTAAGGTCAATCAGCACTTGGTATAAAAGTTTTCGCGCCCCTTTGACCTGTCTTGAGCGTGGCTGTGGTGAGTTGTGCCACACTAATGCTTCAACACATCAATCTGTGTTGTCGGGCTGAACATTTTCCTGTTTTTTTTTGTTTGTTTAGATAAAGTCTTAAATTTTCCTTTTAGAGGACTTAAAAAGGTCTTAAAAGTTATTAAATTTGCTGTTAAAAAATGTGTAGATACCCTGTGTAAGACTTCGGGAACTGAGTACCAACCTGATGGTTTAACCTCATCACTTTCTCCTCCTGTTCTGAGACGACGTGACTTGGCTTTCCGTGGTCAGCAGGTCAGCTGGGTTGTCAGAGATGAAACAAAGAGAAACAGCTCACGGGTCATAGGCTAGATGTGACAGGTCATGTGACCAGGTTCAGCATCAGAGCAGGAGGCAGAGAGCAGTAATATAATTCAAAACTTCTCTTTGATCTTACTCACACACACACATTCAGAAATGTATTAATATTTAATCAGATTCTAAAACATCTTTGAATGTGGAAATGATGTAATGAATCTCCATATCTGGCACTGAGAGAGCGTTAGCAGCTGTGTTGTTAGCCCAGAGCGCACATTTTAAATCTAATATCTCGTTATGAGGCAGAACGGATAAGGCCTTACGTTTACTTCATGAGCGGGTGCTTGGTTTAATGGGCTTGTCGGTCCAGGCTTAGGCTCTCTTCTCTAAGGTGGCATGTGGACACAGACAACCCCGTACGCACACCTTGGCAATATATATATATATATATATATATGATTCCAATCAGCTTATCTTTGTAAAATGGCATGGTTTTCTTAAATCTTAGCTTCTTAACCAGTCAGTGAAGCAATATATTATGTTATTAAGCAGCACTGTTGAATGATAGAACTTGGAACTTAGAACTTAGATAGTGATTAGAACTAAAATTGGTAACCATTTATGAATGCGTATTTGTCATTTTAACTGAACTTAAGACTGGTGGTGATGCTTTAGATATTGTTGGTCATTCAGTTTTTGTAAAAAAAAAAAAAAGCAATAGATCATATTAATTATTATTAAAAGATAACACCACTACTAATTCTACTACCATAATAACAATATACAATGCACTATGGATTGATGAGCTGCCGGGTTCATTAATATTAATCACGTTTTCTGCGTTCGGTTGAACTGATTTGCTGAAATCAAAACAGGGACGGTAATAGAACAGTGCCAGACAATGAAATTGGCATTTGCTCATTAGCTCCGCCCACTACTGGAGAAACCGGCGTATCTTCTGCTTGTTCTAAAAAGCTGAATAATTCTAAGTTAACTCCATTATTTTGACAGGAAAATACAACAAATAATACAGTTTACATATAGCGTGTCGATTCAGCGTGGTAAGACTTTCGCTCTCTCTCTTTACATGTGTAAGAAACAGAGCTATCAGCAAAGTGTCCGCGAGTCGTGCGCTCTTCACACAGAGTTTACAGTTCGGCGAATACAGGTGTCATGTGCCCCCATTGAGATGAATTGAAAATGTACAGATTGCTTGATGGAGAGTGAAACTCTGAAGCGCTCAGTCAGTGTTCAGCGAGTGAAAATATAGCTATGCTAATCTAATAATAGCCTCGAACACACACACACTGGCGAGAAAAATCTAAGAATTTATCAGCCAATTGCTAATGATAGACATCATTTAGTCACCCAGAGAAAAATTGTAGTTGATCAGGTGCAAAATCTTGAGGAACAAAACATCTATATATCACAACAGCACAAACATCTGTCTTGAGTGCAGGACTTGAACAAAGTTCACTTTCTCTCTCCTTGCCCCACTCCCCCTAAATAATACAAGAGAAACCCTTAACGTTTCACCCGGTTGCACACCCACATGCACCGCTTGGGAACATTTAACTTCAAAACAGAGTATTTGTCCATCAGTGACAGTGTTTTGTGAGATCAAGCTCCTTGACGGAAAATTCCCAAAAGCCCTAAAATCTAAACTCTGTAGGCCACCCTTTTGATGTGTAAAGCTTTTTTCCTCTCTCCCTGCCTCCTCTCAGCAGTCTGTTTGCCTCTCTGTGTCCCTTTGGCGGTACTTGGAGCTTTTTACGCAACGAGCGAGGAATGCTGTTTATTGCATCCTGGCACGTATAAAAGTAACATTCCGTTGACCCGCCTCTCAGCTGCCCTGTGGCCGATCGGCCCGCATTGACTCACTGGCCTTTTTTGATGATATCATGGTTGGTGCGGCCACCTCTGGCTGACCTGTGACTGTGTCATGTAACCCCTTCATTAAGGCCCTGAAGTCAAGCCTGTAGTTACAGATCTCGGTGCACACAGATCCCCTTCTCTCTCTTTTTCTCAGGCTTGTCTCCTCTTTTCCATCCCGCTGTGCTCTCTGCAAGCATATCAGCTCATTTCCCCCTCTCTCCCTTCCTTTATTACCCATTACTCCCTCGCTTCCATTTTCTTGTTCTCTGCCTTTTAATCTTTTTCGACTTTTTTAATTCCCTCCCTCATATCTCTCCTAGCCGATAGCAGGAAGTCGTTCTCAACAGCGTAATGTTTCCCACAGGCCTCCAGATGGTTTATATTTGTGTGTGTATGTGTGTATTAACAATAAAAATGAGGTTTTTGTGAGTTGTAATTCACAGTTTAGCCCACTATTTGTGCACGTTTCTGTTGTTTTGAGTGTGTTTGGGTGTATTTGTGCCCTCAGACGTCAGTTAGCGTGCCACCGCAGGCAGGTGTTTTGGATTTGTTGTTTGGATGTGTTTGTGTATGCTGTGGCTCTGTTGGGTGTAACTGTCCATTTCTCTGCCCTGAGGTTACATAATTTCAGGGTAGGGATCAAAAGACCTAATCAGGTGTTAGAAGTGTAACCTTGGAGATGGTCTTGCTGTTTAGTGGAGAATGCGGGTGGGCCCTTGGGGAAGGGTGTGCGATTCTCTGTTTCTGTGTGTTTTAAGTCCCCTCTGTGTCAGGCATTACTCGTTTTATCTGAAACTGGACTAATTCTGGTTTGAATTAGTTTGCTTGAATTAATTAGTCTGAATTTGAATCTAGTTTGCTTTAAATGGTGTTTGTTTTCTCAGTATTATTACTTGTGTAGTGTATTAAAGTTTGTAGTTTGTACGACGGATATTATTCTCACAATGACTTTCTGCTCACTGTTTGGAGCACTTTTAGCTTATTCTGGCCAAGAATCACCCGCTTAGGCAGAAAAACAACATCTGATGTAAAGCATTTAGCCAATGTTTTTGTTGTTACCTCATGTTCTTTCCTATTCTTACAGAATTATTTTTTTTTTATGTTATAGTTGGAGTGAACAGTTGAGATCAGTGGAGATCAAAACAGTTAATGAACACTTGATTTTTTTCAGAAATTATGTAATCATTGTTTAAAATGGGAAGGAATTTTAGTTGTGGCTGTATCATGCTAGTAGAACATAGCTTTTTGGTAAGTGTTTTATACAAATAAAAACAAAGCACTTCAACAAAAAAATTAACTTAAATTTTGTGGAAAACACAGAGATCAAAAGTAGAGTACAGCAATGATTGTGGCATGAAAAAAATAATAAAACTAAAATTTCTGAAGGTTACAGCAGTCAAAAATTAGCAGGAAGATTAGAGGCCATTGCTTTGAATAACTTCAGCACATCTGCAGCCACAGGACATGACTGGTCTCCCACACTGATCTGGTGTGATTTTGGTCTACTCCGCATCTAGTCTCTTCCACAGTGGTTTTCTTAGCCACAACTTTTTCTCCAAAAATTCTCCAGAGATTCTCAGTCGAGTTACATCAGAACTCCGGGCTGGCCATTTCATTATTTTGGTGTTTTCAGCTTCAAGTAATGGCTTTACTTTTTTTGTGTGATGGGGACAATGAAATTTGCTTTCTGATTGGGTGATGAACGCAAAGAAAGGAACCGCATACTGCCACTGGAGTTTCCGATAAACATTTGCATTTATGGTGCCAGGTAGCTGTATAAAGGCACTTTCGCACCAGAGGAACATTTTCATAACATTTTTTGGGCGTTCCCACCACAGGAACTACGAACATATTTTGGGGCAACTAAATTAGCTCCGAGTTCAGAGTAGGGTCTAAAACAGTGACGTAGGAGTACACCGATTGGCCAAAGACTTATGAAACACTGGCTACTGGCATTTTTGTGTAAAAATATTTACTCCAAAAACATGGAAAACTGTGCAAAGCCATTTACCTGTTGTCTGCAGCATAATGCTCTTTTCTCAATCTCTATGATAAAATAAAAAATTGTCATAGCAGATTTTGTCAGATTTTCATGTTCTTTCAATCACGTAAATTGTGCGTTTACATTCCATCTCCGTTATCACGAAACTCATGAACTAAGTTCCTAGAACTATGCTGTTAGAAAGTGCCTTAAGAGGCTCAACTCTTGCTGCAGAAAAACATCCGCCACACCATGACACTTCCTTCTTCACCTTTCACTGATTTCTTTACACACTTTGGGTTCAGTCTTTCCCCAGTTTGATGATTAATACATGTTTCCCATTGCACCCAAATAAATGTAACTTGCTCTCATCACTTAGGTGAACTTTGGACCAGTTCTCCTCTGTCCACACAAATGCTTGTCAGCATAGGTTAGGCTAGCTTTTTTAGTGACATTGTAAAGATGCAGTGTTCTAGAAATGACAGATTTGGAATGACTAATTTGGCTGCTAGTGGCCTTTATTTTAACAACCTGCTGTCGCAGGGTTTCTGTCACTTTGAGATTGGCTCACTTTCTTGTAAAGTCATTGAAAACTACTAAGTTAGACTGCCAGTTAAATAATGTTTGTCAGATAATGAAGGAAATTAGCATGAGGTGCCAGATTAACATCAATAACTGGGAGGTATCAAACAATGTTCCCTACTTATATCAGTGTGCTTTCAAATATCTCATTGAAGTTTTTATACTGTGCTTTAGAATATTTAGAATATATATAACTTATGAAAAATGCTTTAAAAACTGCACTTTTACTCCTTTTAGGATAACTTCAAATAGGTCTAATCATTGACCTTGAAATTTAGGAAATTGTTCTCTAATTTTGATCTCTACTGCTGGGCTCAACATTAACGCTTGTCTAGGACAAGTGGTTTTTACGAAGGGGCTAGTGAAAGAGAATTGTACTTGCCTTACCAGCCAAGTAACCTGATCAAAATTTTAATAACAAACAATAACTAGGTCAGCACGGAAACTTTGGCACGAATGATTCTGATTTTATTACTTTCAGTGTAAACGGTGACTAATAACAGATAATGTATTGAAAGTATCAAGGTCGTGTCAGTTGAGGCTTGTGCAGTTGGTCAGACTCGCAGAGAAATCAAAACTATAAGCATATTAGCACACACAAAGAAACAAACCTGAACAAACAGACTGCGGTGGAAAAAAAAGATAAATATTCTATATAATACATTTAATATCATACAAACAAGAGTCATGTTTTCCAGACTTTTATGGAATTATATTTGCTTAAAAAATGAACATAATTTTATAAAACTGAATGTAACTTTTTCAGAAACTATCAAAAATATGCAATTACAAAAGAAGAAAAACACAAAGAAAAAGAAAAAAATATAAAAGTATATTTATTAATGTTTTTAAAAGCGTGAAAGAGAACTTTTTCGCTGCTCCGCAGGAAGAGATATGCACTTTGAGACAGAACAGAACACGGACATGTAAAGTCATCTTTTAGTTCAGTGTGCATGCCTAAACGCTGAAATACACACAAAAATTTGTAAAAATCCCGGTCGGTCATGAGAATGAAAATACGTGTGTTACGGTAATTTGGATCCGTGCGGCTCTTAAACTAACAGCAGGCTATTTTCATGCTGCGACTGTGTGCTTATTAATCAATCAACAAAAGACAAATTGAAGGACTTCTGTAGCTTTAAGAAAAAAAAGTTTCATTCTTACAGCGAAGACTGCTGTTTATTTTACATTTGATTATTAATTTCTGTAGTAGGCTGTAAACTGCTTGATACTTGCATAAAATAAACATTAAAGCACAGTTTGTTTAATTTGTATCTTTTTAGTTTGCTTTTTTATAACTGACAGTTTAATTATTTTCAGTAATTTTCTATCATTTTGTGGATTTGTTTGTTTGTTTGAAATTCCGCTGGTCTGTACAATGTAGATGTCATAGCAACATTATTTACAGAAAATACATATTTGATATGTATCACTTTCTATGAATAAATCACTCATATGAAGTTTTGTCATATGGCCCCCTTATCATCGTGTTAAATAATCGTGATTACAATATTGACCAAAATAATCGTGATTATGATTTTTGTCATAATCGAGCAGCCCTAGTAAATTGTGACATGTACATTTAATCATGTTAGGAAATATTGTCCTTCATAAAGTAAGAAAGTGTAACAGCAATCAATTTAAGGCAAATATCACAAATATGCTGATTAAAGTAATACCAAATGAGAACTGATGAGACTATTGCTTCAGAATAAATTAAATTTGCGCCAAAAAAACAAAAAAACACCTGACAGGTAACTTTTTTACATGTCAAAGCTTAATGTAGAGCCCTGTCTACTGTATATATATATATATATATATATATATATATATATATATATATATATATATATATATATATATATATATTTAAGAATTACTATCAGGAAAGATGATTTCGGGAGGTCTTATTAATGCAAATTACTCTCAAATGTTGCATAAACTTGGTAGGTTTGTTATATGAGGCTGAGACTAGACTTGAATATTCATTTGGTGATATTAACATCTGCTACATGCACAGTGCACACACATAAGCTCTCTTGTGTTCATTGCTGCCATCTGCATCTTTCCCAGCTGAGTCACATCTGGTCATTATTTACCAATCAATAAGCGCTAACCAATCCATATATCATCATGCTACTCTTTGTGTGTGTGAGATGGGTGGCAGGTTTGTAAGACACCTGAGCTCTCCTGACAGCTGTGTTTGTGTGCTTGTATTGTTTTCTTTTGGTGCTGCTGTTTTATAGTAAATCTGTAACACCTGTGATGGCCCACAAATCTACACATCACTGTGTGTGGTCTCACGACTCTGATTCGCTTTAACCACCATTTGTCTGGTTTGATTTTGATCTGTAGTTTGGTCTATAATAAGAGCTCTATTTGAGGAGTTTGATTCTCAGAGGCGTTTAGTTTTTGAGATTCTCCCTCAGTCTTGATGCTGATGCCTAATCAAGTGTGATTGATTGACAGGTCTTCTGCCTCATGTTGATTGATGGGCTCCTTTTGGTTTGACCTTTCACCCCTACCGAAAAAATAAGCTGCACATAGTTGAGAAGTTTACAGTGGTTGTGTGTGTGTGCAAACATTCCCTTCCTCCTCCCTAAATCTGTATCCTTTCAGGATTTACGTGAGTTTGCTGTAAAGCAGAGTTTGTAAAGTAACTGCAGGAAGAATGAAGTTGGATAGCCTTTTGGGCAGTGCTCTGACATATGCTTTATGTAACATATGGTTGAGCTTTGGGGTCCTGAGTTTTGAGTCCTGGCTCTCTCTCCAACTTCGCTTTCTGTTTGCTCTCTATACTGTCCTGAGGGCAAAAAAATGGCCACAAAAAATGACAGAAATATATAAATATTTCTGAATAAATGATTAATTGACCAACCTCAGAGAACCAGGAAACTGCAATTGTGTTTCTGAAAATATTGACTTACAATCTCGAGGGTTACTTCAATTAAATATTTTAGGGATTTATTCGACAAAAAAAAAAAAAAAAAAAAAAAAAGGGAATCCCTGCTGAACTACATTGAACTGCAGTCCATTCCACTGAACTGCAGTACATTCCAAATATATTTCATATCTATACTAATTCTGAATAGTTTTTTTTTTATTTTATAAATAAAAATAAGCCTAATTACATTGTGCTGTATGACTATGGTGATTATTTCAAATGAGGAGTTTTATTAACGTCTGTGGTATTATCCGTCCCTTGCCTGACGTTTTTTTAACCTCCCTTCTGCTTCATTTGTCCTGCTTAGTTTTCTTCCTTCCTTCACTCATGTCCCGCTTTAACCTTTTGAACATTATTTTTCTCTCACTTGTCCTTTTTTTCTCCCTCTTTTTCCTTTCCATTTTCTTATCTTTTTTTCAGTAATTTTTTTCATGTTCATACCTTCTGTTGTTCTTCCTTGTGCTTTTGCCTTGCATTTACTCTTATTTTTCTTTTTTGATCTCTTTATTGACCATTTTTATTTTACTCTTTCACCTTAATTCTTTCCTTCTTTCATCCATTTTTCTTTCCTCCCCCTTCCTTTGATATCTTTTCTTGCACTGACTCTTTACTGTACTGTTCTATTCTTACTTATTTTTCCTTTTTATTTTACTCCTTTGTTCTATTTTTGATCATGTTTCTTGTGGTCTTTTTTTCTTTTTCTCGTTTTTCTTTTCTTTTTGCTCGTGTTCCTTTTGCTCTTTCCCCTTTCACTACATCCTTCTTTTATTAAATGTTTTGCATTTTAAATTTTTCCTTAAAAAAAAAAAAAATTCCATTCTTGCTTGCTTTTTGCATTTATTTAGCTTTGTTTTTTGTTTTTTTTTTTGCTTTTCACTTCTGTTTACCGGTTTTCACTCTTTCTTGTACTCTCACTCTTTGTCTGACTCTTATTTGCTTCTGTCCATGCTCTTCTTTTCTTTTCTGATCTCTATCTCTCTTTCAGCGGAGAGTGTGATTACGTGTAACACTGAAGTGGATTAGAGAGGCATCTCTGTGGGTGGGCGTGAAGCTGCAGGAATCGGTTCTGAATGTCGTGCTAATCAGGCCTGTGGAACTCGGGCGGAAACAGCTTCAGCGTTGGCTGTTGGCACTAAAGTGCAAGCGTGTGTTTCGCACTTTAATAAAGCTTGCTACGCTAACCTCATTAGTCTCATTCTATCAGGCTTCTCCCCCTCTAACTACGCCAAATTACATTAGACATTTTCATGTCCCCATGACAGCCAGCCCACTGTTTTTCCTTGTTGTTCTTCTTTTTTCTTCCTCTGATAGCTGAATGTTTGTGCTGAATATGGAAGTGCGATATTATTGTGACATTGTAACCAAGTACCTCTACTCTACTTAAACTTTATACCAGGTTACGATTGAGAGTTATGAGATATTAAAAGCCAATATACTAATCTCTGTTGCACACTTTTAACCAGATTTTCTGTTATCCAGACTTATTCGGTTTTGTTTGAAGAGATGAGAGCAGGTGTTCGACTTGTTTCGTGTTAACACTGAGCTGAGTTCTAGCTGTATCGTCACTTAGCTTGCAGAGCTTTGCATTCTGGGTCCAATGTGCTTCCATATACTGGCCAATCAGACGAAGCCTTGACAGTTTGGTGAGAGATTCGACATGTGAGAGAGAGGGTTTTTTTTGTCTTCTGAGGGAAAGCTGTATAAAAAAAAGAAGAGATGAATTGCTTGGATTGGGAGAACTGGCAGGAATAGATGGAAAAAGGGGGCACAGGTGGAATAACATCACGAAGTCTGGCTTTTTTCACATTTCGTTTCTTCCCTTCGTCCAAATGTCTAAGAACCCGAGAAGTTGTTTTATTCATGTTTTTGTCACATTGGATTTTCCAGCAGAACTTCCATGCACAGAACAGTGTTTTCGTTTGTCTGCCGCCGATGCAAGAGATGCGAAAAATGAGAGCTGCTCTCAGAAGACAATTTATTCTGCGATAAAACACTTTGAGAAATGTGTACTAGTATGAGTGTGACGAGGAGAATGATAAGATGCAAATTATAAGTCATCAGTAGCTTTTTACAACTGACTGCATTCCTTCCAACTTTAAAACATACCAGAGAAATGTACCTTTGACATCTTTTCAGGCCATTTTCACACCAACTCAAAAGAAACTCTGGTCCGTGCCAAAAGCTTTCGTTTTGTTGAGAGGGAAAAAGAGAGAAAAGAGTGCACTCTCCGATGCTAATCACTTCTCTATCTCTTTCCTTCTTTTCATTCAGTTTGTCTTGCCACAATTGTGCGTACACACACACATAAACACATATGCATCTTTGCATTATGTCTTTCACAGACTTTCCAGCACTTCCTCTGTCATTATTTCTGCATTCGTAACAGCTTCATGCTGCGGTGAAGAGAGAGTGTGTGCATAAAGACCAGAAGTGTTGTCACCTAAATAAGGAGAGAGATACAGAAGAAGAAGAGAGAACATGAGTGTCTGGAGATGGACAGAAACAAAAAGAGAGAGAAAAGAGTGGTTGAGAGATGCAGAATTCTGCAATGATTGTGGGCAGTGAAAATGGGGTGGGGAGGATTAGTGGTTTGAGCGCATGAGTGAAAGGTTGCTGGTTCAAAACATGCAGCAGATTGTCCCAACAATATACATCTTCATTTTATATAGGGGTGCTCAGTTAACAACGGCTCTGTGTAGTAACAGCTGCTCTATGTGAAATCATGCACCTGATGGTATTTACCACTGATTAGAGAACTGGCTTTACTGACGAGATGCGCATTAACGATCGGCCGTTCGTGATCAGAGCACCCCTAATTTTATACTAGATGCTATCCAAAAATGCATCTTAGATACACTATCTTTCAGAAGTTTGGGTTTGGTACTTTTTTTTACAAATGGTTTTTAACTTCTTAATTCTCACAAAGCTTGCATAGCTATTTGACAGAAAAACAGTCAGTACTGTACAATACAATATTGTGAAAAATGATTATAATTTAAAAGAGCTGTGTTGAATTTAATTTGTTCCTGTGATAGAAAAGCTGAATTTGTTTGCACAGGTCCCTTAGAAATCATTGAAATATGCTGATTTAGTACTCTCAAACATCATTATCATATAACAATTGTGATTGTATGTTTTTCAGGATTTTTTTGATGAATAGAAATTTTAAGAAAATTATTTATTTGAAATATAAACTTTTGTAGAGTTAGGTTTGATAAGTTTAATGCATCCTTGCTGAATAAAATTATTAAATTCTTTAAAAACATATGATCCTTTAAAGGGGGGGGGGTGAAATGCTATTTCATGCATACTGAGTTTTTTATACTGTTAAAGAGTTGGATTCCCATGCTAAACATGGACAAAGTTTCAAAAATTAAGTTGTACGTTTGAAGGAGTATTTTTGTTCCAAAAATACTCCTTCCGGTTTGTCACAAGTTTCGTAAAGTTTTTTTCGAGTATGGCTCTGTGTGACGTTAGATGGAGTGGAATTTCATTCTATGGGTCCTAAGGGCACTTCTGCCGGAAGAGCGCGCGCTCCCGTATAGCAGAGCAGAGACATTCACTGATCAGAGCGAGAGCGAAATGTCACAAAAGAAGTGTGTTTTTGGTTGCCAGGGCAAGACAACCCTGCACAGATTACCAAAAAAAAAAAAAACACATTAAGGGACCAGTGGATGGAGTTTATTTTTACAGAGCATCAACGGAGTTGTGCAAGTGTTTTTGTTTGTTCCCTGCATTTCGAAGATGCTTGTTTTACAAACAAGGCCCAGTTTGACGCCAGATTTGCACATCGTTTATTTCTTAAGGATAATGCAGTCCCAACGAAAAAGGGTCACGATTGTGTGTTGGAACCGCAGGCGGTGAGTAAAACTGCTTAAAATATCTCTGTGTTGTTAACTTATCTATCAGTGCATAAGCACATCAAGTAAACAACATGCGATGTTGTCATCAAACTGCACTTTCCGCATGTACAGCTTAAAAAAAAAAAGAACGACATAAAGTGGAACTTAGTCATTTTCCAAAACCGCTAAGCAAATATATACAGTTTCAGTACATACCACATAGAGACGTCGTTGCTGATGCTGCTCTTGTTAAATTTCAGCCTCTGGATCTGATTCTGGATCATAAATATACGTTGAATCTGACTGTTAGCCATGGTTTGTTTTGGATGTTTTTTTCCTCAGGGTAATGTCACAGCTTCCAAACGCTCTCAACGCAAAAGCTTACTGGAGCTCGTGATTCTTTAGCTCCGCCCACACGTCACGCCTCCAGCCGGTCGTGTTTTTCCGGGAAAATCGGTACAGACTATCTTTCTCTTATGAATATAATAAAACTAAAGACTTTTTGGAGTTATGAAGAATGCAGTAGTACTCTATAGGTACTCAAGATTAACAGGATATTGAGTGAAAATTAGCATTTCACCCCCCCTTTAAGGTTGTAAATGGACCTGGGTTCATTTCTGAAGGCACTGAACCTGCCTGTCTGAAATTGCCATTGGTCAATGAATTCCTTTGAGTGCACTGCAGCAAAAGTTAAAATTATCTCAAATTGTCTGCATGATGAAGTCCTACTTTAGCAAACCCTTGTGTTTTTCCTCTGAGTGCTCTCTGACATAGCCCCTTCTGGTTCGTAAGCACCTGCTTATGTAATCCGGTAGATGAATAAAAAAATGAATGGTAAATAAGTTCTTGCCTGTCTGTGTGGCCTTTTTCTCCCAGGCCTGGAGATTGAGAGTTGTGTTTTTCCACCCATGTCGTGTTAAGATATACAATCTGTGACCCTCAGCACACCCCAAACCACCTGTCTTCACTGTAGTAAGTGAGGTCAGGCAAGTGTACACACACACTCACACATACACAGTGAGAGAAAAAGTGGGCACTTACAAAATAACAGCACAAATTTGCTTTATTTTTCCAGTGAGTTACACATACACAGTTACACACATCCTTCATGAAAACCACATGCTCCTTTCCCATAATTCCACCATGAAGCCCAGACCCTCTCCATATTTAAACAGTTTCTTTTTAAAGACTAATCTGTAGCTTACAGAAAAGTCTTGCCTCAGCAACGTCTCTGCTGTACTCCCACATGTTTAGTGTTTTACTCAATCAAAGACTTCTCTTCTCCTCTTAAATAGGCCTCTGCTTCTAGTTTTTGACATTTAGCTTTACACATGCCTTCTTCATGGTTCATTTGTCCACACATTTAGGCTTGGCAGCTTTGATCTCATGAAAGAACACCAACTCCCGTGAGACTTTGCACACCGGTCTGTGGCAGATTGATTCAATCGAGCTGTAATGGCAGTGGCTCCCATGACACCCTAAATTGTAGTTTGGTTTCCCGTGGCAAGGTGAAATGCAGAGGTTTAATGGAGGTTGCTGTCTGTGGGACAGGTGTGGGTTGTAATGAGGTTGGATTGTCACATGGCTTAAATAGACACAAGTGTATAACTGGATGACCCTAACGAAGGTAGAAGGTAAATGGAGAGGGCTGGGAAAGAGGGATCAGGAGAGAAATATTCTTTGATTGTGGTCCAGATGCACATATGGGGTCCAGACAGCACGCCGTGTGTTTTCTAAGCTTCACTTTGCCTCCTGTTTTTGTGATTCTCTCTTCCGCTGTTCTGTGGTTTATTGGTGTTGGGATAATATCTCACAGGCATTCATGCTGGGTCACGATAAAATGTGATGTCTGTAAATTTAAGCAATCAATTCTTTCCAGCATCCTATAAAATAAAAATAACAAGGTTGTTGACAAGATTGCATTTATGTGTTTTGTGTCTCTCTCTAAAGGGTTGAAAGGCAGTGTATAACTATGGATGACTGGGAGTAGCACTTAGCCTAAATATAAAAAGGAATCAGTTATCATTTTGTTAACTGAAAAATAAAAATGTAAATAAAGTAAACTATGCATTAATGCATTGTTGCATTAATCTACATCTCCAAAAATGAATAAAGTTGGTGTCTTTGACTATCTACAAATGTCCTATTTTATTATATATATTATTAAAAGAGTTTTCTTTATTTTCATGACAATGAAAATTGTAGATTCACACTGAAGGCATCAAAACTATGAATTAACACATGTGGAATTATATATGGAATTATATACATAACAAAAAAGTGTGAAACAACTGAAAATGTCATATTCTAGGTTCTTCAAAGCAGCCACCTTTTGCTTTGATTACTGCTTTGCACAGAATGATGCTCTTGAAGCAACAAGCCGCATAGAGAAGTTCAAAGCAAATGGGGAAGACGATTTTGATGCATAGTGAATCTGTGCGATAGTTTATTAAGCCTTTTCTTTTAACGGTTTTAAATTTCAGTTACTGTGTTCATGAAAAACAATTCATAGTGTTATGACTATGACGCAGTGGAGAGTTTTCTTGAACTTATTCAATGACTTAAATATTCATCTGTACATCACATTAAACTATGGAACGGTCTCCGAACACCTGAAATATAGTGCAAGGAAACTTTATGGTGCTTTATATTGATTTTGTGCCTTTCGTGGGGCTTAACAATAACACTTAATAGTATACACGCAATATCGGATTTGGATTGGTCTCATCTGACCAATACCCTGATCCAGAAGAAAATGGCAGTATCTGAGTGATACCGATATTGAGTATCGCATCAACGCACCCCTAGTAGGTGTAGTGCAAATGTAGAATGACTTACCCAAATTTTTATGAAGCTGAGAAGGTTTTCTCATATGTGGAAGGTATGTGCAATATATATATATATATATATATATATATATTAATACCCTCACTTTCGGGTTGAGTATCTAATTGGGACCACTTAGGAACCTGAAATTTTCACACCTGTATACAATAAATCACTCAAAAAAGGAAAGAATACCCTCACTTTCGGGTTGAGTATCTAATTGGGACCACTTAGGAACCTGAAATTTTCACACCTGTATACAATAAATCACTCAAAAAAGGAAAAATAGCCAAGCAACCTTCATACTATGCTGTATCATTTTTTCCCCGCACCCCTACTACACTGAACGATTTAATTGTTTAAAGGTAAAAGTTGAGCTTTTATCTGTTTTGTAATGGGGATTAAGCTTTTACATACCATTATTTAAGTGTTTTCCCCTTTTCCCTCTCAGTGTGTGTCAAACCAAGTGTTGTTTTCTGGCATCCTGCCATGAAACGTCTGCATCTCACTTCCTCCCCACCTCACAGTTCTGTGTTCTGCTGTGAGGGTGACAGAAAGAACTGTGGATCTTCTGCAGATGTTGCTATGGAAACCTTAACTACCCCGTTTCACTTTTGACCATGGGTGCACACTGCTCATTTGCTGGATATAAAGGTCAAGGGTTGAATGTAGAAAGACAGGACAGCAAGTACATCTATAACCTGATTAGCTACCTAACTGTTCTTCCTCCCTCCCTCCTCTCTCTCTCTCTGATCTAACATAAACACTGTTCTTTCTTTTCCTCATCAAGATCTTGCTGCAGTCTGATAAGCCTTTGCTTTTTATTGGTTTCAAAGCACTGCGGAAGACAAATATCTGTTCCCACTGCCTGGCCAAACCTGATGTTTTGTTATTCAGACCTCAGCCCGACATCGATTGCATCAATTCCCTCCTTTCCTTGGTTCATAAATGCCCTCTCAGCATCCTCCACACCTGATGTAACATCCTTTACAGAGTAATTATCTACTAAAGCTTTAGCAGGGAGGCCCGTTACTCTCGCGGTAAGAAGTATGAGGCTCCAGCAGCAGCTGTAGGTGGGAGTCCATTTTTAGCAGAAGACACAGATGAGGAACAGGTCAGGTCATTTCCCAGTGGTCATAAACGGAGCCATTAGCAGCCCATTTCAGTTAATATAGATGTAATGAAAACAACATGGCTGCTACACGCACACAAACTCCTGTCAGTAGACCTACGTCATCTCCATTTGATGAATCGGACGGAGTGTGTCGATGTAAGCACTACTCTCTGATGGGCTTGATTGCTTGTGCCTCTTGGGAGTTGTCCTCTTTTTCCTGTCATATCTCTGTGTCTTGGAGTATTTCTTAAGCTAAATTATTCTAGATGGGGGGTCAGAAAGTCTCCTGCCTGACCCACCCCAACTCCTATAACAGCTCTTGTAAAAACCATCAGGGAAGCATTGCACTGCCCTTCCATGCACTGAGGGCCTTTTAATGCACCCTTTGTGTACTCCAAACACGTACTGATTCATTCACTTAATGTGAGGAGTGTCTGTTTCCTATTGCACCCCAGCTGGCGTAACCTTTTTTTAATGACTTTCTCATTGTAATTTGCCTTTAGCGTTGACTCTTAGCACTATTTTAATTAATTATCAAGGGCTCCAGACTGTGACTAAAATAAAAAAAACTTACAACAATGAACAGCATGAACCATGATGTCCGATTCGCAAGTGAATAACTAGTGGTAACAAAGATTATCAAACTCACTCGTTAATTACCAGATCAGTAAATTGTTCAGAACAGTTACTATGTTTAATATTGATTGTTAAAGTCATTTTTCAGCCACAACATAATTTTAACACTATAGTAAATAATTGATGGTACCTCAAACTAATTTGTACTAAATGCAATAAAAATTTAATTGTTCACCAAAGGTTTGTGTTACTTAAAGCAACAGTTCACCCAAAAACCATTCTGTCAATAATTGCTCACCCTCATGTCGTTCCAAACTCGCAAGACCTTCGTTCATCTTCGGAACAAATTAAGATATGTTTGATGAAATCTGAGAGCTTTCTAACCCTTCATAGACAGCAATGCAACTGACATGTTCAAAGCGTAGAAAGGTAGTAAGATATCAATAAAACAGTCCATGTGTCATCAGTTGTTCAACGTTAATTTTATGAAAGCTTCAATAACACTTTTTGTGCGCGAAGAAAACAAAAATATCTTTATTCAGCAATTTCTTCTCTTCCCTGTCTGTCTTTTGACACATGTAGTACCACGATGCATGTGTGTGCATTCTTCTGTGAAAGTGAAGAAATTGTTGAATAAAGTCATTATTTTTATTTTCTTTGCACACAGACATTTTTCTTGTAGATTTATAAAAGTAAGGTTGAATTTGTACTATTTTAACAATGTCCTTACCACTTTTCTGGGCCTTGAACATGTCATTTGTGTTGCTATCTATCCAGGGTCTCAGATTGTAAGATTCAATATCGTAATTTGTGTTCTGAAGATGAATGAGTTTCTGGGTTTGGAATGACATGAGGGTGAGTATTTAATGACAGAATTTTCTTTTTTTGGGGGGGTGAACTATGCCTTTAAATTGTTGTCAGAATACTAAAATGTTTTCTTTGTCATGAGACATTTTCATATATTTATGAAGCAAAAAGTTTTATTTGACTCCTGACTGTTCAATTTTTAGTGACTCCCTAGTCATTTCTTTAGTCTGGAGCCCTGTCAGCCTTTCCAAATCATGATCTAGACAGTGATGGGTCACAGATGAGATGGGTGTGAATTGAAAAGATGATAAATAAAGGGGGTGATTGGAAAGAGTCTTCTTTGAGTAAGCTAAAAGGCTGTATGATAAGACATTAGTTTGCCTCTAACAGTGATTTAGAGATGGTTAGGGATGTTTGTGGATATTAGAGCGTTAATGGTGATTGATGGCTTGTGACTGTGAGAGTTCATTAGTATTGTATTACACATTTCTCATTAGTGCTGTATTAGGCACGTCTAGCTGTCATGCTTTGACAGATCATGGAAAGGTTCCACTCCGCTAAGAAACATCAAACATCGCTGGCAGCCAAATTGTGTGAAGAAATCTAAGAGCCAATCCATTTTTTTGTTTAGGTTTTTTTTTTTGTTCTCCGTTTTTATGAAATTTATCACTACCAATATTTTTACTATTTACCAATGTGCCCTTAAACAAGACATTTAACCATGGCAAGAAGAGGTGGGAATTACATTTGCACTTCACGAAGGAGCTTTGATTCAAGATTCAATTCAAGGTGTCTCATCAAGTACTGTACTACAACATTTTTCATCACCTGTGAACGTAAAACAGAATTGAACTGAAATTTTTGTCAGTTTTTGGCTAAATAAAAACAGCATAGTAAAAGATAAATTTCAGTCACTAAACTCAAAGGTATAGTTCACCAAAAAAAAAAAAAAAAAAATTTCTTCTGCATTTACTCCCTCATGTTGTTCCAAACCTGTGCGTTTCTTTGGAAAAATGTTGGCAACCAAACAGGTTGCTGATAGCCATAAACTTCCATAATACTTTTTCCCCCATACAATGGAAATCAGTGGCTACCAGCAACTCTTCTTTTTTGGTCAACAGAAGGAAGAAATTCTTTTAGGTTTGGAACAACATGAGTTTGAGTAAAGGACTTTTTGGTGAACTATCCAAGATGCGAACAGGTCTTTACTATAATGCAAAATGACAACTTATTTGAGAAACGGTTGCATTCATGAGTCTTTTCTTTTTCCTGCATGTTGGTGATAATTGCACTATATACTGTAAAGCACTGGAAAGAATCTACAAAATTATAAATTTGTTGTAATTGAAAATTAGAGAGAATAGATCAGCATGCATGCAGTGGAGACTCTCTGAAAGCCACCGGAGGTTTTTATTTTGTTTACTAGGTATTTTTAGGTATCTTGTTTACATCATGATCTCATTTGCTTCAACACTGTGGAGCGTGTTAACAACATAAAGGTGTTGTTTTTCCCTCCAGAAAGACAAGTATAAAGCAGCTGCACAGCAGTGAGTGATTTCAGGTCTGTTGGACGTTCAGAGCATTAGTGTGTAATATTGTGTAGTTTTGATCCAGGTTCATCCAGTTTTACTCTTTAGATCTTCAGGGAGACAGACTGGTGTTTATCCCTCATGTCCCATGAAAGAGTTCTTGGAGCAAGATGAGTCTTGAGATTGGAAAGCCTCAAAGGCAACAAGTGGCCTCACTTTTTTTTAATAGAACCAGTGAGGTTCATGTAACCTTAACAAATGGGCAAGCATACACACGCACACCTTCAGTGCTCTGTTTGGCCTGGATAAAAGCCTGAATGTGGTTCTTTCATGTCGGTCCAGTTCAAGCGATCTTTAGCGCCCTCCGTTTTCACACGGAAGGCTTAGAACGAAAACACACACACACACACACACACACACACACACACACACACACACACACTGGTCGTTCTAACATTCATTTGATCAAACTTTTTTTTCTCCTTTTCTTTTTTTGTCCTTCTATTTTTGTTTGTTTCTTATCCTCCAATCTTATCCCTTGTACTTTCATGTATTTCCTCTTCTCTCACTTTCTGTCTGTTTCATGTTCTAAGCTGAGCAAAGTGGGTAAATCTGCAGATCTGCTGACAGCTGCCTGAGAGAGGCCCACAGAAGGGGGGATGAAAACAGCAGAGAGGTGCACAGACGAATGGAGCTTTGATTTTTCATTTGTTCAAGCCCATTGACTTGGGCACAGAATTGCCTCGCATCAAAAAAAGCTGTCGGTCCAAATTACATAGAATTGTGAGCAAATAACAATTCTTAAGTTAATCTTTATTTCCTTTTTGGTTTGTTTTTAAGTTTGAGAAAGGGATGTGGTTTCTGAAAGGTCAGTTTGCCCTTTAGTTAGTTGTCTCAGTGTCTGGCTGGCCATCTGTCCTCTCTGTGGTGAGTGCTGCTTAGTCACTGTCTGATCCTCCTCTGGACTGAACAGTACCACATCAGTCTCTCTCTCTTCGGTTTCCCATGTTTTCTTTCTTTCATTCATCCTTTCTTCCTGCCTGCCTTTCTTTCTGCCTACTTTCTTGCCTGTTTTACTTCCTTCATAAGTAACTTTTTACCTACACACTTACCGGTGCATTCCTACCTTTGTTCCCTCATTCCTGCCCACCTATGCTATCTGCTTTTCTTTCTTTCCTTCCTTCCTTTCTTCCCTCCTTGCTTCCTTCCATCCTTCCTACTTACCTACATAGTTATCTGCCTACCGGTTCCTTCCTGTCTACCTGCCTAACCAACTTCCTTCTTATCTACCTTCCTAAAGCACCTAACCACCTCGTTTCTTGCTTGCTTCCTTTTCACCTGTCTACCTCTCTGCCTAGCCACCCACCATCTTCCTTTTTCACTTTCAAGGAAGTGTGATGGGGTGTTGATGGCGCAGTGGATAAGACACATGCCTTTGGTGTGTAGACCCGGGTTTGAATCCACTGTGAGACACCAATGTGTCCTACATAACAGTAATGCCTACATAACAGACTTCCTTTGTATTCTTCTGCTTACCCAATACCCACTTATCCACATATCTACCTTCCTTCCCACCCACCTACAGTAGCTACATATCTACCCAACCACATTACTCCTTACTTCCTTCTTACCTATCTGTCTCTTTTCCTTTTCGACTTTCTTCCAGCCTGCCTACATAACAAATGTCCTCCATTTCTGTCTCCTTACCTACCTTCCCTCATGCCTACCTACCTAACCATATTCATTCCTTTCCACATTCCTTCCTCTCTTTTACTTAATTCTTACTTACCTACCTACTCTATCCAATCTGCCTTCCCACCTTCTTTCTTTATTTACTCACTACCTACCTACTGAATTCTCTGTTCTACCTGTCTGCCTTCTTTGCTACCTTCCTGTCTGCCTACCTAGCCACCCTCCTTGCTTTCTAAGTACATTCCTTCTATTCTTCCTCTCTTAATTTATTCCTACCTACCTGCCTATCTGTCCACACCACCACCCATCTGTCTTCTTTCCTTCCTTCCTTTTTTAATACCTTCTAGTCTACGTAATGATATTCTGATTCTCTTTGTCATTTTTTGTGATTATCATTCTCCTCACTGTGCTCAGGAGATGCATGCTACAGTGGAGGAAGCCCATGGGGCTTTATGCTGGGTGTTGGGGGGGTTTTCTTGGACAGAGGGCCCCTCTCTTGAACAGTTTGCCTGAAAAGGGTTCATTCAGTTCAGCAGTACTGCGTCTGCTGCCTCCTCCCTCTCTCTGGCTGTGGATCATTGTCAGGCCTGAAAGGAGCTTTGACCAGTTCCAGACGACTGGTTCTGCACCATAAAACTTCACGCACATTGATAAATGGGCTTGCCCCACAACATTGTGAATCCATTGGCATATCCCAGGGCATTTTGGGATTGTCAGACAAGGAGGCAGTCAGTAAGTTAAGCAACACAGACGGTGCAAGACAGACAGAAAAAGCAGCTCGGCACAGTCAAACAGAGAGACAAGCCAACAAGGTCAGGCTGAAAGACAAGCCAGACAGACTGAATGCTCATATGCAGCACAAAAGCTAGCAGTGATCTTATGTGGTAGTGTTCTGTTATATATATGGTTGTTTGTTTCTTTTCATATCGCAGATGTCCATGTTATGGATAGTATGTGATAGGCTCCAAAGATAGCAGTGTAAAGGCTTTAAAAAAAACCTTGCAGCAAGGGGTTTATTATAGAATCTCTGCCTTCACTTTACACTTAACACCCTCCTCCACTCCACTCGTGGTCACGCTCTATGAAAGCTGGCTGAGGTTATCACGGTCACCCTTTGCCTGTCCTATGAGTTTGAAAAATGAATGTGCTTTTGAGTGCTGATCTTGCATTATACATGAATCCAAGTTGCTTTGGAAACCCTGGGCTCCCACTTTTAGTAATCCTCCACTTCTTTTTCTCTTTCCTGCAGGGAGTTCCTCAGCTACCTTGTGCCAAGGCTTTATACAACTATGATGGCAAAGAACCCGGAGATCTCAAGTTCAGCAAGGGTGACATCATCATCTTGCGCCGGCAGGTGGATGAAAACTGGTACCATGGAGAGATGGGCGGAGTCCATGGATTCTTCCCCACCAACTTTGTCCAGGTCATCAAACCTCTCCCACAGCCGCCCCCTCAATGCAAGGCCCTGTATGACTTTGAGCTGAAAGACAAGGAGGCTGACAAGGACTGCTTGCCATTTTCAAAGGTGCTGGAAATCTACTCGCTCAACAGACTTCGGCCTTCATCTTTACTCTTTACTCATTCACACACACCTTCCGTTTCCAAGTTAAAAAACAAATGATAACATTTAATGCATTGGGTGTCATAATCTACGAAATTCTTTTGCAGCCGTTTTTAGATCCACCACCCCATGGGCGCCTTATTGGCATGGAAAAAGAAGCTTAATTTCTTTTTTTGTATGTTTCACTTAAAATGAAAATAATACAGGTTTGGAAAGACGTGGAGTTGAATACTTTTGGGGTGAGCTAACAGCACTGTTTTAATGTTGGAGAAATTGGAAAATGGAAAAACATTTTCTTCTGCCTGCAACCTAAGTGTTGATTCCCTCGGGCCATTTGTGTTTTGGAAAGAATTTGATTAAAAAAATAAAATGCCTGGCTTTCATTGATGCCTTGGAGTTGCACTATTTTTTATAAACTTTTTACCAACTTGCTATGAGGGCTTTTGGCTGAATAACAAGGAACCTGCTTTTTTCTCTCTGCCCTCAGGATGATATTCTTACTGTGATTCGTCGTGTGGATGAGAACTGGGCAGAAGGCATGCTGGGAGATAAGATTGGCATCTTTCCTATATCATATGTAGAGGTGAGTCATATCAGTGCATTTAAAACTATCATTGTTCCCTGATGTTTTCAAGTGTAATGTTTTAGATTTTTACTGGAAACCTTCTAAAAGTTTACTATCATTTGTTGCTGTTTTTGTTGTCACATTCTGTTCATTTTGCCGGTCTTTCACCCCAACCATGTCTTTGTTTCTGTTCTTGTTGAAAAGCACATCTCTTTAAGATCTCAAAGACCCGTCATATTGTTCCAAATTATTTGAGTTGCATTAAAACCTCATCAGCCTTTACATTTTTTTCTGATACAAATCTTCAGAACATGAACAGCCTTGTCTTTAAACACTGCTCTCTTGAATCACTTGACCTCAAGCAAGCATAGGTGCAATCATCATAGCCAACTTCACGTGTTGCAGCAGCTCACATCTCACAACACCTCGTGTCCCTCCTCCAATAAACATAGGCAAAAACCTTTATGAACCCTTGCAGAGCCAGCGTGCGCTCTCCACCAGCCACGTGTCTAACCTGTGGGAAAAAAATAACCATCAAAAGACATTCAAAAATAGCTTCTGTCAGAATGGTGCTGCTTGAATAGCATCTCTCTCACACAGAGCGAGAGAACGAGGGAGGAGAGGGGTGGAGGCTTTGAGCTTGCACAAAAGCCCTGGCAATTTCCACTAAACCAGACTTTTTCCAAGTGAATGCTTTTGAGAAAGTAATCTCTGGTAGCGGTGACATCAAAAGTGACATTCACTCAGGTACTTGAAAGAGAGTAACGGGGAGGGGGGGTAGGTTTTTCTGTTCCCATGTCACCTTCTGCAACCATAAATGTATATGGTTTCAAAGAGTGACTTGGAAATGGAATCAGGCCTTATCTTTTTTTGAGTATGGTGTCTTATTTCTTGTCCGTGTACTTTGCTAGTGTTCTTGCCAATGTATCTTATATTGTTTAATTTATTAATACTTTAACAAATCAAATAACATGTGCATAAATGAATCCATTGTAAGACTACACCTAAACCCTCTACACCTGTATTCAGCATCTAGAGCAGAATTTAATCAATCCTCATCGTAGCAGATAAGTGCATACTGAGTGCTCAAATTGGCATTGTGGGTTCGAATCTGGCTTGCAACATTTCTAAAAGTCTAAAATTAGATATACTCGTAATAGTATGAGGTGTAAACTCTTTCCACTTTCAGTTTAACAGTGCAGCACGACAGCTTATAGAACTGGACAAGCCATCTGAAGGTGGGGGAGACTCTAGTGAAGGGCCGTCCTCCTCTTCCTCAGGCCCCCAGGCTAACGGCACCCAGAAAGCCACTGGAGAGAAGAAGAACAGTAAGAAGCGACACTCTTTCACCTCTCTGACTATGTCCCATAAACCCTGCCTGGCCCCTCCACCTCAGAGACACTCCATGGAGATCAGCGGCCCGGTTCTGATCAGCTCCTCCAACCCCACAGCAGCGGCCCGGATCGGAGAGCTCAGCGGAGGCCTGTCCTCCAGCGCACCTTCACAGGTGAGAGATGATGAATGGATTGACACCCATGCAGCCTTGCGATGTTAGAGAGATTTGGTGATGGGGAAACAGATCATCCATAAGGAGAGGAAGATGATGATGATTATTTCCGCATAATGGTAGCTGACCTCTAAATGTTCTGTTCCTCATCCCCTTTTTCTCTCTCCATGTTATTTATAGATTAGTTCTCATACTGAGTGGTGGTAAGGACATCATTTCTCACTGAAGATGAGCTTTTTCTCAGCTGTGGCCATGGTTACACAGCCTGATAAGTTCACATGCACTCGCAAACACACTCAGTACAGTGGGATCTGCACATATGTATTTAAAGATAGACAGAGGAAAGAAGAAAGTCAGGCTCAGATTGGACTCCCACTAATGCCTTTCCTTGGAGATATCTTGAACTCCAGTGTCAAAGCATATGTGACATGATCACCTAAAACAAGGCTTTCTCATATACTTGGAGAAGTTTGTTTTGATTGGCTAATGTGAATGCTGTTTAGGGATGTGCCCGAATAGCGAATCCGTACTTGGAAAGGCAGGGAAAACGAATAATGCGCTGTACGGAGTCACTAAAGGGAGTTGCCAATACATAAAATTCACATAAACAGAGAGAGGTAACAAGAGATGAATGATAGGATGATGGTGAATGATCTGCACATCCTGACCACCACTGACAACATCTAATCTTGTGAAATAGAGAAGTATAGTATAGAAGAAATAGTAGAGAAGGCTATGTGTGAACGCGGATCTCGAAAAAAGGTGAAAGTGAAAAGTCAACAATCATTTATAAATGATTTCAATGTCCTGCATATTAATAACGGCTAACTAAAAACAGAATTATAAGTACAGTAAATGAACATAAACTGAAAATGTCTTTAGCAAGCTTAATGGTGCAATATAAAGTAAAAAGGTGTTTATAATTTTGCTTTATTTTATATCTCCACCATAATAATCACAAGTATAACATGACTATTCAATATCTTGCCCAGTCTGACTTTGGCAGTTGCTTGATCCTGACCTATTCAAATCAAGTTCGTGTAGTGACTGAGAGTCCGTATACTGAGTGACGAGACAGTAACAGATTGTGTGATTTCGAAACATAAATTTGTTGTACTATTCAAAGGTTGTGGTATGTCCACTTTTTGTGTGTTGCTTTAGTTAGATCTATTCAGCTGACAATTATGGTTAGAGGACAGTGAACATGAGGGAATGTGCCGTAGTGTAATGCCTAATGTTGAAATTCATCAAACAACTGTAAAATGATAGCTTGAAGGGAAAGGAAAGTGAGCATCATGTCAGACATCCTACCCAGACTGCAGAGCTCTGATGCTTGTCCACACTGTTCTCTCCTGTTCTGTCAGCAGTTACTCTCTCTCATTCCACACAGTCCAACATGCTGTCCGAGCGTTTGAGACCACTGGTGCGTGACAGCGCTTGCCTCCACCACATCAAACTCTCCCCCCTCCACTCGCTCACAGAGGTTACTGCAGCAGGCCTGGAATGACAGTCACTCACAGCTGTTCCACTGGATTCAGAGCAGTGTGGTCTCTATGGAGACGCTAGACAGACATGTCATTTCATGCAGATGTTCTGGTGTGGAGGGGGCTCGAAGGAATTTCCAGGAATGTGACTTTTCCCCCTTTTCTTTACACTCACTTTTATTTGTTTTGTTTGAAAGATTTTAGGACTCACTGAGTGTCAGGCTCTTATGCTAAACCACAGTACATTAACATTTATTCCTGTAATGAAGGAATTCAATTTTAAATTGTATTTAAATGTAAAATAATTGTATATCAAATCAAATAAATGCAGTCCTGGGGCCCGTTCTTCGTACGTCGCTTATTACATCCGAGATCAAATGACACATCCAAGATGATATCATCGTGCTAATCATGATCCGGCTAATTGAGTTCTTCGAACACACCTGTGGTGTATTATTAGTATCGCTGGATTGTGTTATCTGAGATAATTGCGCGTTCATGTGTTGGTTTAAAAGGGGATATGTATCGATACTCGAAACCATGATCAGCAGTGCAGCGATTGGCTGGTGGCAAGATGGCAATGTAATGACGTCATATAATTTTAAATGACAACCGACGAAAAACTTGACAAATTTCTGGACTTTTATAAGGAAACAGCCAAGCAAACAAAACTACATAAATGTTATAATAGATACATGAAACAGATAATAGATGCATGTTTTTATTTTATTAGAATTTTTTTCATGATTCCCAATTATTAAGATTCGCAATTTATAATAGTTTTGCAGTCTTTACATTTTTATTTCAATGTAGAAATTATCTATTCATTTCATTTTATATTTGGACAGATTTGTTACGTGACAGCATTAATGAAAGTTTCTTAAGGGTCAATATCATGTTATCTGCATCTCCTGTGCTCCATCAAGCCACTCTTATAATAGCAGTCATCACTCAAAATAATGCACTCTATTATCTGTGTAGCATGTGTGTAAGACTCCAATACAATTATGAAGTAATAATTTTATGACAAATAAATATTTCAGTGAGTAAAACTGGCTGTGTCTATAGTAGGCTGTTATGGACTACAAAGCATTTTTATATTATTTTTAAAATTATTGTCCCTGGATCAGTACGATACTCTTGTAATAAAGTAGCGGTGGTAGCAGACATATTTTGAGTATCAGTTCTCGTTGAAAAGAAGCGATCTAATCCTGTTTTCATGAAATAAGCTGCTCCCGAGCAGGTTTAAGCTTACAAACCTGTTGCTATGACAGCAGCTCCGGGATGAGCTTCGAAGAACCAAATAATCCAAGATCACGCCAAATCGTCAACATTCAAATCCAGCTAACTGAGTTAGCGATGTACGAAGAACAGGCCCCTGGTTAGTATAAGAGACTTAGTTCATGTTTTATTTTGTACAATTTTTGGCTCATACCTGGTAATGTTTGTGGCAGTATACAAACATGAGAAGTGTTTTAAAGAGGTCTTGCACCCCTAGTTGCTGTGACCTGAAACTGTCAAAGAAGCAACCTGAAGTAGAAGAAATTCTCTCATTGCTGAACCGATATCTCCACACTTCTCGTGTCCGTATTAGACTTCCTTTGTATGTGAATTTGATCGTAAAAGAAGCACACCGCTTACTGGAACATTTTTCTCCATGGTGTTTGTTCCATTGATGTCGTCACCTGCCCAACAACCTCTCTGGAGCAGAGGACACATTATACCTCTGTCATCTTAGTTTCGGCCTGTCTGGGTGCCCTTGGATCCATTTTCGTGTTCATAAAGGAGCGTTTGAGACGGGGTGTTGTGAAAGCTGACCCCGATACAGTTTTATGAGATTGAATAGTTGGTGCAGATGGAATGAGGAAGCATGTGTGGTGGCTTTAGTGAACATGTGTTAACGCTTTAAGAACACGAGACAGTTTCTCAAGCAACAGAATTCGTCTTTGTGTGTTAATATGAAACCAGCAGTGTTTTGTACTCGCACCTAGTAAGTATATTTACACAAGACACCAGTCATTTCCATGCGTAACCAGAATATTTATCATCTGCAGTCTGTTGATGAGTCTATAATTGGGCTCGTTTTTTTTTTGTCCCATTTTTTCTTTACTTTTTTCTTAGTGCAGCATATTGTTTCATTTATCCCCCCGTCATACTTGCCATCTTTGTTTTTCACCAGTAGTGTTGTCAGGCAACCGAACAACAGCAAAACACAATGACAATAGATCTGTTGTTTTTAAGTCATCTAGTACTATGAATATAGACACTCTGGTTCCCTTTTTGTCCCTCTCTTGCATGCCCACGTTTTCTCTCTCACGCTCCTTTTAACATTCCTATCTAGGCGTTTTAGCGCTAATAATGATCCAGACACTCTAGATCTCATAAAAGCCTGTTTGAGCCTGTAAAGTGATCCCCCTCCTGTGTGGCAGCAGTTATGCATCGATTTACGCAATTTTTGTGACACATTTAGAACATAAGAACCACAGACTTATTGCTTTCTCATATATTTCTGGTTTGAGGGAAAGAAAGAAAGGAAAGACTGAGAGAAAGTCGCCATTTGGAAAGATGAGGATGTTTAAAGTGATGAAAAAGAGAAGCATAGGCGCTTTTTGCCACGACTGATTTTTTTTTCCCCACTGCTTTATGAAACACAGCAGGGATGCGTCTCTAATTACCGAACAGGAGCCTTCATTTCATTAGTCTGTGTTTAAATGTTTTGCTGAGTGGTCATTGTGGTTGTCACTAGTGGGAGAAAACGACAGCAGCAATGTTCTCTTTAGCTTTCAGACATGCCTTCCAAGTTTCTGTCTTTAAAAAAAATCACGGAACAAAGTTGAAATATGTTGCTGTTGTTGATGTAGATCTCAATGCTGCAACTTGTATTTTATAAGTTACAATAGTAAAAGTTTGAAAGTCACCCTTGACAAATAAATCACAGTTTGATGAGACCTACAAAATCCCAAGACTGACAGTGGCAGATGTAGGAATGAAGTTATTAAATAAAATATACCAGAAATTAATTGAGCACTTTTGAAGGGTCAGCAAAAATGAAAGTCTTGGATTGTGGTGCTGTGGATTTTATTTTTTTTTTTTTTTTTACATTTCAGAAATAATAAGTATTACATACCTGATGTCCAGATTTGTCAAATATTTTTTTTATAAACACTCTCATGCTGCATGGTTGTCTTTCTCCTGTAGAACATTAAAGATAGACTGAGCTATTGTTGTTTGATTCCCAGTATTCCTCACAAAATCTTATTTTATTTCCCACAGAATAAAGAAAGTTACATTTAAAGTGAAGCTTTCAGTTTTGTGAGTTTTTGTTAGTGTGAACTAATCTTGTGTGAATTCGGGGGTTGAATTACAATACTGTTCTTGTAAGAAAAAAAAGTATTTGGCAAAGGAAATGTGCATGATTTGAGCGTTGTGAAAACTCTGCCTGGAAAGGCCTGCACGCAGCTGTGCTGTGGTATCATCCAGCTGTTGGCTTATTTTATCCAATCGGCAATCGCTGATGTCATTCTCACCTGCAGGAAGTGGTGTGTCAACAAGAATAACACATCATTTGTGAGAGTTTGTGCACCCTCCAGTATGTTTATAACCCACACATTGACTCACTCAGTACCTTGTACAATCAAACCTGTGGGGTGCTACTTGAGAGGTGATGTACCCTGAAGCTGAGCAGGCCTGTTGCAGGGAGATATGCTGTTTGCACAGACACACACACACACACACACATAGATTCACGTGTACTTCAACACACTCCTCCAGCATTTACTCTTTCTGAAATCTCTGTGGAGAAAACATTCAGTTTTAGCTCCCAGGTTAACACGCTCATGCAGTAAAAAAAAATACTGTTAAAAATTTGGCACAAAAAAAAGTTCTGAGAAATGTTAGTTTCTTAAAGTTGGCATGAAGTGAAAATTTATAGCATTTTCTAAATATATTGTATTTAATCTTGGAATTTTTAAACATAACTCAGCCTTCCAGTAAAATTGCATATCTCTCTGCTGGTGTATGCTGAATGCCTTGAATACTGTTAAAAAATTTGGCACAAAAAAAAAGTTCTGAGAAATGTTAGTTTCTCAATGTTGGCATGAAGTGAAAATGTATACCATTTTCTAAATATATTGTATTTAATCTTGGAATTTTTAAACATAACTCAGTCTTCAAGTAAAACTGCATATATCTCTGCTGGTGTATGCTGAATGCCTTGAATCGTTTGGATAGAAATGCTAGATAAAACCAACTCTCAAGTCCCTCCTGTATGGATAGAATCTAAAGAAATGTTGTTCAATGATCTGTTTCACTTGGTTATATGTGAAAGTATGGATAAAAAGATCTGTCACTACTTTAGTATCATTGCAACTTGAATTGTCTTAATACTCTTTGCATATGCACACACAGCAGTCCCTCTTTTTTTATTTAGTGTGGAGAGCTGTGTCAGTTCTTACTGTTTGTAAATGTTTTCATTACCTGTAATGAGTCTAAGCTGTTGTTTGGGCTTATTGGCTTTGGGAAATTCAAGTCATGAAGTGAGAAGTACAGAACTAAGTCTGGACCTGAGGTGAAGAATGTTGAAAAAAGTCATGTCATTAATGACAAATGCCTCCCCAGGACAGTCATACAATATGCAGAAGAGTTGCATTTCCCTCGGGCACAGAGAGAAGGAGCGAACAGGAAATTGAATCGAACTTAAAAGTAAATTATGGATGCTATCATTTCTGTATAATTATGTCCATGTCTATTTTCTGATGAGGACTATTTTGAGCTTCTCTCTAGACACTTTTAAAAGTAAGGTGTGGATTTTTTTATTCTTTTTACTGGAATATCCGTCTGAAGACTCGTGCGTCTGATTTGCTGAAGCACAGGTGAAGTGTTTTCACTCAAAAAGAGCACATCACTCGCTCAGGACCTGATCCAGATATTGAATGTCACAACACAGAACATTTCTACAGCTCGTCCCTTTGAACCTCCAAATCTGTTTGATTCTGGCTTGTTTGTAGTGTCTCTCAGAGGCTTGGTTTATCCTGAAAGTGTGTTTATTTCTGTAGTTTTGCTATGAAGCCCTGTGATCCCAACATCTGTGGATTTAATATAACCACCCACACTCCTGATTGCCCTAGGTGGTCTGTCCATGTGCTATTAATGTTTTCTGACAAAGTAAAGCTCCAGTTTTTATTCCTGATTTATGACCTCTTGTTAGAAGACGAAAATAGCTAGTGACTCTGAAAGGATAGAGGAAGGATCGTTCCAGACAGGGAGAAATAAAAGTACATATCACACAGAGCCAGTGTGACTATACATGTGCTATACAAAGTTTATTGAGCACATGACTTGTTTAGCTGACAGTTGACTTCCTGTATGAGTCGGTCCTGTATTGAACCATTCTAAAGATCCAGTCTTTAAGCTTTTTTACTTATTGTTATAATAAGTAAAGAAATGCAATGTAGTCTTTTTCAGTAGAGCAGCTTTTAATTGTGTTATTACACTACCTTTCAAACATTTGGGGTTGGTTAAGATTTTTTTCTCTTTATCTTAATGGCTGTAGCACCCAATCATTAATTATTTTGCTCACTCATCCCAACTGACCAGAATAAAAGTCATTTTGACTTAGTTTACCAAAGTCAAGTTCTCATTGGTCATGATGTTTTAAGGCCGTCAATGTTGTTCTTTAGCTGGTTTGATTTAAGGCATGAACAACAAATATAGGCTGACATGTAGCTCTAAAGATGTCTCATTGCATTAAAGTTTGCCATATGTACTGTATGTGGCTATCTGCCCAAATGTATCTCGGTTGTATGGCTTTCTGTGTCATCCCTAAGTAGAATTTCTTTCTCATAATACGTCTCATAACTTGCTTCCACTTGCCAGGAGTGGAAACAGCTCAAGAAAGGTTAATTAACTTGTCATTTCTTGTTATTTGTCTTTTTTAGGTTCACATTTGCACAGCAGGACTCATTGTTACTCCTCCACCAAGCAGTCCCGTCACCACAGCGACAGTTTTCACATTTCCTCCAGAAACCAGCTATGCCTCTATTCCAGTGGTGAGTCTGACAAGGTCCTTAAATCGACTCTGTATATCAAAGTTCTATATATATATATATCTATATATCTATATATATATATATATATATATATATATATATATATATATATATATATATATATATATATATATATATATATATATATATATATATATATATATATATATATATATATATATATATAGAACTTTGATATACAGAGTGACTCTGTATATCAAAGTCTGTATATCAAAGACTCTGTATATCTCTGTATATCAGACAGGGTCATATATATAATGACCCTGTCTGTATAACAGCACTCACCGCTATTACCCCGCACTATGGCATTTGTCAACGAGGCACCAAATAAATGGCTGATATTGGCCATTTTGGACATTTCTGATTTGGGTGACCACTGAGTAAACAGAATCATTACGCTCCTTGTGTCAGGTTGAATAAGGTTTTAAAAAATTCAAGGTATGCTTACTTGTGGGATGATTTCTGTTTAAAGTGCACAGTATTGGAAATATTACAGTATAGTCTGCTCTCTAGTCCTATTTAGATTTAATTTAATTAAATTGATTTGTCACTCTACAGGTGGTTCCTGTATACTAGACATATTCAGAGGACAAATTTCAAATCCTTTTTTTTATTTTATTATTTATTTATTAAGTGTACAAGGAGTGTGCCAGGAGAAAAGAAAAGAACATATCTTTGTAGATATTGCAATAATTAATTTTGCCACACTAATCATGTAGTGATCAACTTATATTGTGGATGCCCTAGTCTTGACACTTTTAAGTTTTTTTTTTTTTTTTTTTTTAGTTTAATGCATTGTCTTAAAAGCGCAGTGTTTTGGTGCACATTTGGAGTCTGATAGTAATTATCCTAGTTTATTGTTGGAGGCGGTGGATTTTAACTAAATGACTGTATTTATGGCTGTAGCTGCAATGATTTAAAGGAAATGAATATAGAGGAGCAACTTCTTAAATCTTTTTTTTTTCTTTTTTTGCTGACAATGACACTGAATTCAGTACAGTAATTCAGTGGTCAGCTAGAAACTCTCTAAAGATGATGTTTTGTTTTTAAATGCCTCCCCTCTAAAGCACATCATAACTTTTGAACACAGTGTATCAAAACACAAACACTCACATAACCATAGCAGACTGTAAGCAGCTCTCCCTTTAACATTCTCATATAAATACACATTCATACACACCCCAGTGCTAATGCTAAACTGGGACAGTTTGCCATCTGATAGCCCTTCATCTCTCTCAGTGCAAACACACACACACACACACTATTTCAGGGAGTTGTGTGGGCCTCGGGCTGGACACTAATGGCTCTCTGAGATTGATGTGTGTGCAGTGCTGTGCGGGTACTGTTTCCTTTTGTTTCCAAAGCATTGTTTTTCTAATGGTGGCCTTAGTGTGCATCGGTTGACACTCTTATCTCGTAAAGGGAATTTAAAACCTCCAGAGAGAAGGATGTTGTTTTTTAGTTTTTCCTAATTGCAGTAAATCCACATTAAGCAGTAAACACAGGACATATGAAGTAATAAATCAAAAAAGACAAGAGCATTAGTAGAGAAAACACTGTAGGAGAACTTGAAACAAAAGAACAGACAAAAAGGTGACTTAAACCAACAAAACCAGCTTTACAGTGTGAGAGTTGTTTTCGTAGTGGTGCCACTGGGCTCATAAAGTCTGTTTGCAGATGTGTGCGTTGGTCCATATGGAACCGATTTATCCGTCTTCAGCCAGACATGTAGCCCAGGCTGGATATCCACCAATCACAACACCTGCCACAGCCACAGTACCCGCTTGTTAGCAACCAGCACACAAGCTGGAAAGTCACAGTCAGTGGGATTAGGGTTTTGGACATTGTCCAAACTTTGTTGGGATGTCTCTGACATCATTTCCTGCTACACATGAGATACATGTATGTAAAAGGACATCAAAATAAATATGAATATGGATCTCAAGATGGACTTTAATTGTATTGTTTCTTATAGATAAATCATTTTGTAGGAGACATGATATTAACAGAATGTATGTTTAATTATTTCAGGATGCTCTTCCTCCTCCTCCTCCTCCTCCCCCCCAGTCACAGTCCTCAGCTGTGGGCACTGCCACCTTGAATGCTGGTCAGAGGCCGGCGCCCGCCGCGGGTGACCAGAGTGGCCGTCAGAGACCCACAGTGTGAGTACAACATAAAATACACACACTTTAAATAAACAACTTTAGAGATAGATACTGTTAGAAAGAGTATGAGCCTGGCCTCTTTGTTATTAGCAAATGCCAGCTGAGCATGACTGAACACACAGGTGAGGGGTCAGAGGTCATGTCTAAAGGGAATAAGGGTAGTCTCTGGGGACTTAACCTAAGTCCCTGACCTCTCACCTTTCACCTTTTGTCTGCATATCAACTAAACACACCTGATTTGTGTTGGAGTCGCCCATAATGCTCTGGGTGAAGTATGTTTATGGCCGTTATTCATGACATTCCCATTTTCAAGGAGGTTTTTAAAGACTTTATGGTTTTTGTGTCCTTGGAAATTATTTTACAGCTGAGAGTAGATTTGTTATGATGTGTAATAGCCGTGTGGGAACAGCGCCATCCCCTGTTTGACTAGCAGTACTGCATCTTAGGCAAATTAAAACTCTAAATATTGATAAATTGATAAACAATAAAAAAATGCTACATTTATTTATAAGTACATAAAAAAAAAAAATTATACCATTTCAAATTAATTAAACTTTACAGAATGAAATGTGTCTCTTTTGTTTGTATATATTTTTTTAATGTTGGAAACTTTAAATGTTGGATTCTCTCTCAGGTACGTGGCGATGTTTCCCTACACACCTCGTAAGGAAGATGAGTTGGAATTGAGGAAGGGGGAGATGTTTCTGGTGCTGGAGCGCTGTCAGGACGGCTGGTTTAAAGGAACATCCATGCACACCGGCAAGATCGGAGTGTTTCCTGGTAACTACATGAGTCCTGTTAACAGGTATGATACACACTTACACATTTGTCCTCTGGATCTGGCAAACACACACCACACAGAAAGTCTTCACGCTAGTCTCGTTCACACATGGAATTGTTAAAAGATACACTTTGTTGACAACTCATCAATCATAATTTTGATTATCAAATTAAAAAAGAAAGTCATGTGAGATTAGTCAGTTTATTGTATTTATTTATTAATTTTTGCTAAATGGCATTTTGGCACAGATGATGTCAGTAAAGCTTGTCAGAAGGAGGGCAACAACATCACCTCCATTAAAAATGTGAAACATACACTCTTCTTGTCCGGGCTTCAGTTGGCAAATGCTGGGAATATTCTCCACAACAGAGTGAATAGCGTCCCTTGTCTCCATGTCCGCTGTTGTTTTTGATTTCCCTAGCCTAAACTACAGTCTTAAACTCTGCACTTATGCTTAGTTTAGCATCTACGTCATGGCTCTCAGCCCACTCTCTGTTCATTGATTGGCCGGCTGGTTTGGAGCCGGAGGAAAACTGGGAGATGTTTTGCTATCTCAGACTGAGTACAGAAGCGGACTGAAATTGAGCGGAAGTACGAACACATTGTCTAAAGGCATTCAAACCATTGTACAGATGTCTTCAGAATGTCTTTCTTACATCTGACCTGTGATTTAAAAGAGAATACAACTACATAAGAGCCTGTAAATGTACAGATGTTTCGGCTTATTTGCTGTAAAATGTGTTGCAATGTCAAAAGATTCAGGGTGAGCACTAGTGTCAGTTTAGACACTTGAGTATTGACCTCATATTTCTTCCTTTTTCTGCAGGACGGTTTCTGGCAGCAGTCAGTCAAAAGTTCCCCTGACCCTGTGTTCTCAGGCGGGACGTGGTGTCACCATCGTCAGCCCTGCTTCTGCTCCTCTTGGAGCCGCCCTGGGGATTGTCGACCCCAGCAAACCCCTCCCAGTCTGCCCAAATCCCACCCCGTCTTGCCCACTTCCTGCTGCTGTAGTGTCAGCTGCACATGTACCCTCTGGACAGCACCCCAAAGTGCTCATGCATGTGACGTCACAGATGACTGTTAACCAAGCACGCAGTGCGGTCAGGACAGGTAGAATTAACATGCACACACGCACCTAATAACAAACACCACTCAGAAATGTATTTCAGAAACAGGCCTGTGTGCTTATGATATAATTTCATTTTTAACTTCTGAATTAAAATTAGTTTGAGGAATAACACATTCCAAAAAGAAATAATTATTGAAAAGAAAGTTGTTTGGCATATTTTTATGATTTAGTTATCTTTTTTATTATTATTGCTTGGCAAACAATAATCATGAACTAAATTGATACTTTTCATGGATTTATTTATTTTTTCAAAATCATAAAACCAACATGATTGCAATATAGTATTTCTAATTTGTCATCACATAAATCATCTCTCTTTTATTCCATCTTTTTTCCTTACCAGCTGTGAGTCATAGTCAGGACCGGCCTACGGCAGCAGTGACACCCATCCAATCCCACAATCCTCTGTCCTACCTTCCTAGCACAGCTGTGGTTCTTCAGGCGTCACCTGTCCTCGGCTCCAGTCCAGGGTCCTCCTCAGCCAGAGTCGGTGTGGCTATGAGCTGTGCCGCCGCCTCCTTGACCCCTCCTAATGTTAGCGCTGCTTCTCTGGACAGTGATGCCATGAGACCTGTCTCTGTTGTAGCACTTCCTGCCAGCACAAAATCTCTCGGTTCAGCCTCGAATCACGGTGTTGCTTGTAGACTGGATAAAGACTGCAAGGTGAGACTTGTTGAACTAATCATTTTACAACATCTACAGCTTTTTAAGTGGTTTCTTTTTTGCATTTCCCTCCCATCAGTGTTATTTTAATGTGCTGCAGTAAGGAATTTGGCTATCAGAAACTCAGTTTCACCTCATTTACTGAGCTGGATGGTTAAGCCTGCTGATATAGAGCTGAAATCATCAGTTTTTATGATCAAGACTGTTCTGCGAACCCAGAGGACACAACCCTGAGTGTTGTTCACTTTACCTCAACGTTCTGGGACATTTCTTGGTACTCTTACATGTACAGTGTAGCTTTATTTGAAATAATGTTTTTCATTCTTTTTGTTTTGGATAGCTGGGATAATAGTACTAGAGTAATTATTGATATAATGAAAATGCTATAAAAAAATAAATAAAGTGGATTACAGTGATTAAAGCAACTCAGAGTCAATTAAATAATTACAAACGATATTAAATAAAATAATTAGTGCTGCCAAATGATTAAACGCATCCAAACTAAAAGTTTTTGTTTACATTATATATATGTGTGTGTACTGTGTATATTTATTATGAATATATAAATACACACACATGCATGTATATATTTAAGAAAAATATTTTAAGTTTATAAATTTCTAATTTTTTATATAGAATATCAATTAAAAATGGAAATATTTTTAGTATTTGTATACTGTATGTGTGTATTTATATATACATAATACATTTACACAGTACACACACATACTGTATTTTATGTAAACAAAAAGTTTTATTTATGATGCGATCATTCGACAGCACTAAATAATATGATCGTGTTATGGCTGTAGACCGGGTTCCTTTCCACAGTTTTATTTTTATTTATTAATTATTTTTTTTATTTTTATTTTTTTTATTTTTTGTCTTTCATTATTTATTATATGGATGTAACAGTTTAAGTCATGTGTGGCTCAGTAAATATTGCACTGGGATGATTGGCTACCATCACATGACATAACACAGGAGCTGCTTCAGACAAAAGGCATCTGTCGCCATCACTAAAGCCCCTTTCACACTGCACGTCGGACCCGCAATATTCCCGGAACATTGCCTGGTCGCCTTCTGTGTGAAAGCAACCACGTCCCGGAATTGATTACCAAATCGAACCCGGGTCGGGGACATAGTAACATTGCGGTAATCGATCCGGAACGAGCGCTGTGTGAACAAAAGCCAGATCTAATTCGGTATCGAAGTGATGACGCGCGTTATCGCGCGACTTTTTTACCGGCTGTTTTGAAGGAATATCAACATTCGCGACGAAAACATATGTGCAAACTGTAATGAAGCAGAGATCAGTTAGTTCCTCACTTTCCGCGCTGACGCAGAGATCGTTTGCTTGCTTCAGTTTAAAGTATAACGTGCCAAGCGTTGTCGACTCGTACATTACACGTCACGCGCTGATGTCACGTGTCGTTACGGGATCTTCAAGGGTTGTGTGTGAAAGCACGCACATATACCGGGTCATCACTGGCAGTGTGAAAGTGCCAAATCTAGCGACCAGGGAACAATTACAGGAACACTTTACCCCTGTATTTGCCGGAATGGCAGTGTGAAAGGGGCTTAACAAACATTAAAATTAAAATTCATTAAAAATCTTTTTTTTTTTCTGTGTGCAAATAATTTATTAATTGTAAAATGTTTGTACATATATTTTAAATATTCTAATACTAATTTTAATATTAATAATTTATTTATTTTATTTTAATATTAATTCAACTGTCATTTTAAAATGAATCACATTCCTTTTTACACAATGACAGGCCACACGTGATACTCTGCAGCCAGAATAACACTGTGTGAATGATGGATAGATTTTATTTCATAAACTAGATTGATTAATTGGTAGATAGATCTATTATCTGATATTCAGTTTCTCAAATATGTGCAACTTAATGTTTTAATTTTCAATATAACGATCATGTCAGTTTCCATTTTCATTTTGTTTTTTAATTTCATTTAGTTCTCCAGAAGTGATGGTTTGTTCTCTTTGACATATGAGATTTAAGTTTTATTTACAAACTGTTTTTGCAATATTTAAAAATGGTTTGAATGTTAAATCTGCTGCTTAAGGTTGGAATACACTACACAAACAGACTTCAGTTTTGTTTTGTTTTTTTAAGCTTCAGACTTTGAATCGTCCAAACATGTTTGGACCTGATTTTAGTATTTATATTGATTTTATTTGTCACACATCCTCCATGAACCTCACACATTTCTGTTCATGCACTCAACCTTTTCATGTAAACAGAATCAAATGTGTCATTTCAGAGAGAAAAGAAAGGCCTGTTGAAATTGCTGTCTAACAAAAAGAAGCTCCGCCCATCTCCCCCATCCTCCCCTACACTGGAGGCGGAGCAGTCTATTGCCATGGAAATGCCCCAGGGGGCAGTCGGACCTGAGATGGCTCCATCAAGCTCCGCAGTGGTGGCAGCAGGACACAACGGCCGTACTGGGGTCTGTTTGATTGATTCTGAGCTCTCTGTGTCCTCGTCTTCATCAAACACAGACACAGCGTCACACAGAGCAAGCTCCCAAGACAACACTGCCCCAATAGCCCCGCCTCCACGACAGCCATGCTCCTCCCTCCTCTCAATGCAGCATGACGGCCGGCCAATCGTGTGTGAAAGGTAGAGGAAAACCTCAATAAAAACTTGTTAAATAAAACACTAGAATGACAACTATAATGACTCTAGGGCTGGGTGAAAAACAGTATTATATATCAAGATTGCAATAAAAAATATTTTGATAACGATGATAAGTTTTGGACAGTTTTACTTAATATAGATTAATCTAACAGCTGATCACACAGATGAAATACTAAATCACTAGTAAGTTCTTTGTGTGAATGAATGGTGTTATGTACTAACTCAGTAAGTTAGTCATATGTAAAAACTCAAACATAAGACATGAAGATATATATATCAATATATGAGGACAGTCCACAGAAACTTCATCTCCAGAGCTGCTCTGAGAGTCACTTCACCAGCATTTCACAAATTAATTTGAGAGAAACTAGCATCAAATACACAATGAAACTCAAAGAACTTTACGACAAAGTTAGTTTAACTCAGAAAAAATTATAGCAGAAATAAATTACTTTTTTATATTAAAATGTGCTTCTCAAAATAATATTATTTTTTTATGAAATGACTTTTTTTATTTGTGTTTAATTGATACAGTTCTTAGTTGCAGCATCTCATTAGATCAGATGAGTCAAAAATCGTTGCTTGAGCTCTTTAAAGCAGAATGGATTCAGATTGACTGTCAATGTGTTTGTCGTTCATCAGCTGGTAAAAAAAAAATTCTGAAAGTGATTTGAATGATATCGTTCCTCTGTGCCATTATTGTTATAGTTGTAGTGTGGAATCTGCTATTCTGTCAAATTTCTGAAAATCTGTAAAGCTTTTTTTCAAACGTCGTCGTCTTTTGTGTGAAAAGGCCTTGAAGGGTTACTCCACCCCAAAATGTACATTTTGTCATTAATCACTTACCCCCATGTCGTTACAAAACTCATAAAAGCTTTGTTCGTCTTTCCTAACACAATTTAAGATATTTTGGATGAGAACCGGGAGACTTGTGACTGTCCCACAGACTGCCAAGTAAATATTAGTGTCAAGGCCCAGAAAAGTATGAAAGACATTGTCAGAATAGTCCGTCTGCCATCAGTGGTTCAACCGTAATGTTATGAAGTGATGAGAATACTTTTTGTACGCAAAGAAAATAAAAATAATTACTTTATTCTACAATTCATCTCCTCATCACTATAGTGCAATTTTGGAGAACATTCACATCTTATCAATATAACGATCATGTCAGTTTCCATTTTGGTTTGTTTTTTCATTTCATTTAGTTCTTCAGAAGTGATGGTTTGTTCTCTTTGACATATGAGAATGTCATATATGAGAAGTTTTTTTTACATACTGTTTTTGCAATATTTCAAAATGGTTTGAATGTTAAATCTGCTGCTTAAGGTTGGAATACACATCTTAAATTGTGTTGCAAAGATGAACAAAGCTTTTACGGGTTTGGAACGACATGGGGGTAAGTGATTAATGGTAATATTTATTTTAGGGTGGAGTAACCCTTTAACAGCCAGAAATCAACATTCACACAACATACTTGAGAAGAACCATGACTTGACTTATAAACGTAACATTTTACCATTCCTCCAGGTACCGTGTGATGGTATCCTACCCTCCCCAAAGCGAAGCAGAGCTGGAGCTCAAGGAGGGAGACATTGTGTTTGTGCACAGAAAACGAGAGGACGGCTGGTTTAAAGGAACACTTCAGAGAAATGGCCGAACTGGGCTGTTTCCTGGCAGCTTTGTTGACAGTATCTAACACAAATAGTGTTTAAGAACATAACATTTAGATATCAAATTCTCCATCACTGAAAATACAGCACTGAACTACAGCTTTAATAGTTCAGATTGATGAACAGCAGTGATCGGTAGGACTGGGCTGCTTAGGACTGTTGGAGCAAACTGTGAGGTTCATGCATGGATTCGACCACAGTCTGATGAAAATCTCAAAACCAACTCGACTGGTCCTAGTCTTTCAGCAGTAGATCAAATAATTCTCCTGAAGCACATGAATTCAACACAGTTTTAGCCGTTCTGACTAGGCACCCTATTTCTAGCACAGTAGATGAAGTCGTGATAGGATTCGTAATTTATGCATCTGTAACATTTCAAAGATTATTAATGTGTGCCTTGTACTGTCTCACTTTTACTGTATATAAGCAAAGTGAAGCTTATCTGAGTCATGACAAGAACAATATTCATTTTCTTCAACATTTAACTTATTTGTGTTTCGTAGGAATGCAGTTTTTTAGAAATGGTTTGTTATGTGAGCCGATTGGTCAGCGCCTGAAGAGCCTGAATAATGTCACTGGTCATTTCAGATGAAGAGTCTAATGCACTCCGAAACATTGGTTTTGACCATCTATGTCTACTTAAGCTTGCATATAATCTGCTCTTTGAGTCATAGGATGTGGAGTGAGGACACTGCAGGCCTTTCTCACGATCGGATTGCTGTAACTTTACTGAGTGAGGGAATGAAGGATAGCATATTGTTATTTTTAAAAGAAAAAGATGACACTCAGACATTTTAATCAAAATATTACTAATATTCCTTTGCAGTAACATAGTTTTTTTTGGTAGTAGAAAAGCCACTGAGCAGAACAGAACAATCACTCATAGTAAAAGCTCAGACAGTGATAGTGCCATTATTCTTTTGTGCACGTGTTTGTTCCCTCTCTGGTTTAGTTTACTTCAGGCCCATACGTGGACACAAAGCTGACCCATCTTTACTGATTATTATGCAGTGGACAGTAGTCTTTACCTACCATAACATTACAAACTGCTTGAAAAATGTCCTTTAAAAACAGTTTCTAACCCCAAATTCACAAACCATTGGTTTTTGCTTCTCTTTAAGTCCAGTTTATGATGTTGTCTGCTGTACTTTAGTATTTTATGGGATATTTCATGTTTTGTATACTTGAAAATTGTGTCTTTTATGCTTCATACAGTAGATGAAATGTTTTTATTATTTTGAAAGCACAAAGTGGTCTTTGCCTGTTTTTTTTTTTCTTTTTGTTTGAAGAATTTTTTCCTCCTTTTTTGTCTTGATCGCTTTACAACTTCATTTGTTGTATTGATGAAATTTACCAAACTGCCTGTTAAAAGGTTTTATTTGAATCTTTATTATTTGTTTTTGATCATTGGTTTGCATCTCCAGTTATAAACCACCGGATGTCTAGTCGTGGCATACTGAGTCGACACTAGATTAAACACAAGGATCATTTCACTGCTTGAATCAAGCAAGTTCAGAGTTGATTTCAGTCATTCATCTCAGTCAAGATTTCAGTAAATGGTGTATTATTCACACAGCAGAACAAAAGCTGATCACTTAACTTTTCATTTAATTTCATTAAAGTGTGTGTTAGATGGAAGGGGTATAAAATAAAATAATAACTTTTGTAAAACATGTTTTGGAATACTGTTGTGAGTTGAGTATATTGGTGTGTTATGATTGTTATAAGCTGCATAGGATACAAAGAAACCGCAGTATAAGCACTTCAGATTGAGAAGCTCTCCACTATCGTTGTTGTTCATTTGTGTGATTTTCCACAAGGAATCGCAGCTGCCCTCACGCACAGACATGAACTTGCATGCTTTAACATTACACGTGGATATATTTTCATTGGTCAAACATTTGCTCACATAATAAAGACACACCATCTGTCTAATTCCTCATCATTTGGTCAGTCTGTCACTCTTTAATATAAAGTATCTGAAACAGTTCATAATGAATTGAGCACTCATTTGTATTCTTTATTGAAGAACAGAAGCAGAAAAGTTTACAAGATTGCTCTTTCTGTTATGTTTTAAGAATTGTAAAGTTTAAAAAAAAAAAATTTTGATACAATAAAGAAAAGAAAAAGAACATCCTACATTTTTTTAAAGGTTTAGTCTTTAAGTCTTCTATTTGTCAATGCAGTTCATGATTTAGCAGAAGTTGCAAAATATGTATTTTTTTTATAGATATAAGTATTGTGACATACAGTAAAAAGTAAAAAAAAAAAAAAAAAAAATGTAGGACAGTACTTGGTTCCCTCCATCAGTTGTTGATTGGGTGGAGGTGTGACTGTCTGGAAGAGTGCAGTTACCATTTACATTCAGGTAAACTTGGAGTTTCTAGCTCTCAAGTGGGCGATCTGTGAAAAATTCAGCGATTACTTGTACTATGCCCCAACATTTACAGTGTACACAGACAATACTCCATTGATTTATGTCTTGAGTACCACCAGATTAAATGCTGTGGGTCATCGCTGGGTCGGTGAATTGTTCAATTTCCATTTCGATATAAAGTACAGACGCAGATACACTTTCGCGATATCCAGTAGACATTACAGACCACCTGAGTGATTACACAGAGACTGTACCATCTGAGGTTGTGTCAGCGCTGTGACAAGGGAGCAAAGCTGTCGTTTTCACTGACTCTTAATTCAGCAAGTGATGAGGAAGAGGAAATAGCTCAGGAGGATATCAGAGCGTCACAACAGGATGACATAAGTATAAAGGAAATGATCAAGCTTAAGGAAAGCAGCTGGATCCCAAATAGCAAAGAAAAAAATGTCAGGACCAAAGGAACCAGACGTTTGGTTCAGGAGTGGAACAAGCTATTAGTGGAGGAAGGAATTATATACCGAGACTCGTAATCGTAAACAGCTAGTCCTACCTGAAGAACTGAAGCCATTGGTCTTGAAGAACCTCCATAACAACATGGGTCACATTGGTGCCCATTTGCTAACCCATTTAGCATGGGATAGATATTACTGGCCTTTCATGCAGAAGGAAATTGATGATTATGTGATCATATGTCCAACTGTATCAAACAGAAGCGTCCGAATGTTCCTGAGAGAGCACCCATGGGTTCGATTACCACCAGTTCACCCTTCAAATTGGTCTCCATTGATTATCTGCACTGGGGTATCTGCATATGCATAGGGCCCCGGATCTTGTGCAGCGCCCCTGGACTCCACCATGATCAAGGACATGAGTTTGAAAATAATTTGTTCCGGACTCTGCAACAACTGGCAGGTATTTCTCATTCAAGGACTACCCCTTACCACCAACAGGGTAACCCAGTTCAAAGGCTAAACCGTACCTTGTTGCAAATGATGAAAAATTGCAACACCTTCCACACCTGGTTCATGTATAATTGTACCAGACACGAAGCCACTGGATACTCACCGTTCTTTTTACTGAGGTGCCCCAGGTTGCCAATTGACCTAATGTTTAACCTAAAACCATAAAAGGAGAACCAAAGCCACATGACGTTTGCTGAGAAGTGGGCATCCAGAATGCAAGAAGCTTACAAGATTGCATCCAAAAACAGGCAAAAGTCATCGGTGAAAGGAAAGAAGTACTATGACAGGAAGGTGAAAGGAGTACCTCCACAGCCAGGTTCACCGGGTTTTAGTAAAGAACCTTTCTGAGAGAGTAGGTGCAGGCAAACTTCATCCTTACTGGGAGGAGGAAGTGCACAAAGTAGTGGAGAGGATCAAAGAGGGGCCTGTGTACAAGATCCAACCTGAAACTGGTAAAAAGACAATTTTAGTATTACACAGAAACCTTTTACTACCAGTAAATGATTTACCTAATGAAGTTCAGACTGTAAAGAAAAGACAACTGAATAAGAGGAAAGTCACAGAGCTAAGTGTGGATCAGGAAGAGGAAAGCTCTGAGGAAGAACAATGGTACTATCCTTACTTGTTAGTGAGTGCAGGAAATCATGACCATGTTAAACTACTACAAAGGTCCCAGACTGAAAAGAGATCTCAGTTAAGACCGATTGTGAGAGAGTTTTACCCTTTGGCAACACCATTGTAGGAACTAGTGACCAGACAGGACGATCAAGCAGAAGGCGAGGAGCAGGTTCTCAAAGAAGAGGATATTGTCGAGTACGGCCCAGAAGAGCTGCCTCCGTCAAGTCAAGAATTAACTGTAAGGCAAAATTAACAATGTGAGAGTGTTGATGAAGAGGACCAAGAGACTTTGCGAAGGTTGAACAGACAAGCAAAGCCAAAAGGAATACTGAGTTATGACATATGAGGTCAACCGACTTACAAAGTTATTAAATACAGTCCAGCCTTATTCCGAAAAGTCCAATGACTTCCCAGGTATTTAATGCAGTTCCTTAGTGGCAACCAATACCTATCTGGACTTGTTAGATGAATAACTGAGAGGAAATAGACTGACCTAGCGTTGATGTCAGGAGTCATATAAACAAATAGGGGAGAGTGTGACAGATTGAAAATTTTACAGTGAAAGATAAAGGTATTGAGTAATAATAGGTACCCCAAAATTTGAATTTTTTCTCTCTTTCTTCAGTTCAAGTATTTAAAAGTCTTCAAAAGTTATTGCAATGTTACATAAAATTAAGTGTATTCTGAAAGAGGCCTGTAGGTGCCATAAAAGTGATGAGGAATGACGTTCGGGTCAAAGGGCAAAGTCATTAAAAGAAAATGCCAGAACGCTGCAGACACTAATGTGTGTTTTATCATCATTTTATACAGTTACTATATCTCATCCTACTTTATTGAGACCGGTAACAGAGGCAGATCTAAATAAGGATTAAAGGACTAGTTCACTTCTAGAATTAACATTTCTTGATAATTTACTCACCCTTATGTCAGTCAATATGTTTTGTGTCTTTCTTTCTTCGGTCGAAATGTTTTTTTTTTGTTGTTTTTTTTTGTTGAGGAAAACATGCAGAATTTTTCAATGGGTTGAAGGTTCAAATTGTTTCATAAAAGCTTCAAAGGACTCTACATGATCCCAGCCGAGAAATAAGTGTCTTATCTAGTGAAATGATCAGTTATTTTGTAAAAAATAAAAATGTATGTACTTTTTAACCACAAATGTTCATCTTGCACTTGCTCTGCAATGCACGTATGTGACATCACATTACATAATCACGTTGGAAGGGTCACGTGTGGTTAGATCTTCGTCTGTGTACTTTGGTTCAAAATGGTACAGTAGGGTTTTCTCATGTTCTCCAATTAAAAAATATCCTGTTTCATTGTTTCACCTTTTGTAGAGGGTTTTTGACTTATACTTTACACATCTGCTTTGTAAACAGTGGGTCAGTACTTCTGCCTACATCATGTGTGACATTTCCAACATTTTTTTTTTTAGAAAATAAGCAACCATTACGCTAAATATGTTAAATAATATCTCAGCTGGGAGAGACCTTTGAAGCAGCACTGAAACTGCAAATTGAATTGCATTTTTTCATGAAATTTTTATTCTGGATGTGAACTAATCCTTGAAAGGGGTGCTTGATTGAGATTTCACTTTTTAAACGTTTGTATGTAATTTTGCTGTTTGATCATAAATAATATCTGCAAAGTTGCGATGCTGAAAATCTTTTAAAATTATGGCAATTTAATGCCTACAAAAATGGCTCGTGGGGACTGCAACAAGTTACTTCCCAGGTTTGTGATGTCACAAAATCCTGATAAACCCCGCCCTCTAGGATAATGCTACAAAGGGGATGTGGCCATGTTGCAGCTGCAGTGCATATGCAGTCCATGTGAGTTATGTATGTGGTGCAGAAGCAGTACGGACTTATTATGCTTTCACATAGGACATGTTTGCAGTCTGCTACTAATCCGAGACAGCTTCTACAAACACAACATTTATCCATTATTTTGATTTCAAATCCAAACGTTGCTGAAAATGCTTTTTCAGCATTGTGATCCTTTTTTTATCATAGTGCAGTAACAGTCTTTCATAGACATTCGTTTAAACTCAATAAATATAAACAATGTATATATTCATGCATTTGACTTCTAGGTTTGTATAAGTTGCTCAATCAATTAGCAATACATTTAAACAGCACATAGCCTACTTTTCTCGTAAGACTATCACAAACATTTAAAATGAAAACACCACTGACAGAAACAGTCGACTCTACTGCCTTTTCTTTTGCATTTAAATCTTTATTACAAGCAATCCCGCGTTTCTTAAAGAACTTAGTTTTTTTACCGCAATAAAAGTATGAGAGAACAACAAACAAAAATCATGCCGTTAAAAGCTGTGCTTGCACAATCCGCTTCACTAATATTATCTGGGTCTCAATCACGCTTAAATTATTTTACAGTACAACTGGAGCTAGTGATGGAGTACTCGAGTCCGACTCAAGACTCCTTTCTCTGGACTTGTGACTCGACTTGGACTCGCAAACTGATGACTCATACTCGGACTCGAGGATATATAAAATAAGAGCATTCATCACGTTGTTTTTGACTAAAAATGTTATAAAAAATGTATCGTGCCCAAGACCGGCCGGGATCTATTCTTTTCCCTCACAGACACTGCTACCGCTTGCTCTCTTTGCTTGACAACACACTCGCTGACGTCACTCACTTTACTTTCACTTTACTTTTTTCCAAAGCACTCGGGCACTTGCGGGAAAGGATGAAGCTGATTGGTTAGTTCTTGTCACATGACCCGCGGTGCGCTTGCAGCATTCTGAAAAGTTGAGATGTGACTGGAGCACATGCGCTGAGCACTGGTGGTTTAGCCAATCACAACACACTGGGCCAGCTGACCAATCTGAGCCATTGTTTATTTCTGAGGGAGCGGCTTCATAAAAGCAGGGAATCTTCAGCATGTTTATAGGATAAGGGACAGAGCTGTGTAGAATAAAGGAAAATTATGTGAAAAAATAATGCATTTTTTTAAAAACTAAGTATTAATACGTTAGACTGCTCCCCATAAACACAATCAAGCCTATAAGAAAAAAAAAGGTCAACGACTCCTTTAAATATTAGGAGTACAAAAAAAGGGAAAAAACATCAAACCACCAAACCCAACACAATATGGTTTCTCACTTTGTGTGATAACTTGAACGTGCATGCACATAGTGTCAGTGCTTACATCTGAAAATAGAAACAGGCAACACAACTCCCTCAGTTGTTTAGTCCTGCTTTGTAATCATCTTGATATGCTTTGAAGTCACATAAAAAGTCCTCCTAACAATGAATAGGTTTTCTTTTCAAATTAAGATTACAGAAAACTCAAAAGTGAACAGTGGTTTCAGTCCCTCTGCAGTACTCAGTTCTTTTAGCACTTAACGTGGACAGAAGCGTACTCTGTGAGCTCTGAAGGGTCACTGTGTGTGTGAGCTGCTCTGGATGCTGTTTTAACATGGACTACAGAAGAATACATCACGTCGTCCTGGAGAAAGAGAGGAAAAGATGGGGTGATTGCCCACACAGCATTGCATCAATATATTATAATCAACAGTAAAGGTAGGTTTGTTTTCACCTGATTGTCTTGTTCTCTCTTTAGCTCTTCACCATCACTGGTCTCCTTTTTATTATTTCTGCCTCCTGCAACTTTAGAAATACCAATCTAATCACTAAATATGTTTTTAACACTTTTTTTTTTGGTTTTGTACCTATTATTCAATGTATTTCGAGAGTACAGCCACATTAGCTGGTCATTTACAAGTAATTTATTAATATTTTTGTAGTTATTGTTATCAGAAATGTAATTGTGTGTGTTAAATTACCTCTGCATCTCCATAATATAAATACCAGTAATGCCAGTAGAAGCACTGAGAAAAACACTCCCAGAATGAAAACATCTGTGGAGAAACAGAAATGGCTTAATAAATGCTTATTTTTTTTATCAAATGTTGTACAAAATACATAAAACTCCAAATATTAGCTCATAAAAAAACTCCATGCATGTATTTAAAAAAAAATTAATAAAAAAATGCTTGACAATGAGAGAATACATTAAAACCATAAAAATTAATAAAAAAAATGCCTGTGACTTACATTGAGATATATGTTGTTGAGTTGGATTAAGTTGTGAAGCTGTAGAGTCTTGTGTTTGGTGTGAAGCTTGATTTGTCGTTAAAGTGATTGTGTTGACATGAGGTTTTTCTGTTCTGTTCTGTTCTGTTCAAGCCAATAATAATACAAAACATCAAGTCTGCAAGTTGACATCATTCTTCTAAATATTTAGATTCTTTGTGAAACTAAATAAATAGTAATGTTTATCTGACAGCAGAAATAGAAGAAACCTACCTTCAGGTTGTAGTACAGTAAGTCTGAAGCCGACTACTTTCTGAGGCGACACTAAACACTGATATTCCCCTCGGTCCTCTGTCCTCAGTGCTGATATGTGTAGAGAAAGATCTCCTGGAGTGTTTGGATTTAACAGTTTGACTCTGTTCTTGTAATTCTCCCTCTGTTCATTTGGGTAGATTACTTTATAATTATTTTCAATTACATAATTCCATTGCATCTGTTCAGGTTTAGCCAATAGTTCAGTGCAGAAACAGGGCAGAACCACAGACTCTCCTGAGTATACAGTCAATTCAAATACCTTTCCATGCTCAACCAAATCACACCCTGAAAACATATTTGTAAAACATTATTTAATTTGACATTTCCTATAATGATTCCATGTAACTTTTAATATAGTTGCAGCCAGAAAAGTCCTGGATTATAGTAAGCGAAAAAGAAACTCAGTTGTCAATGGGTGTGAAATTAAAAAATCTGTCACATGCTCCAAATTCACACTTACCTTTAACATTTAAATCAACATATGTAATAATACTATTTGGTTTAGTCAGACATTTATAGTAGGCCTGGTCATTCATTCTGAGGTCAGAAATGAGGAGAGACAGATTTGTTGGAGAATGTTCATTAAACAGCACACGTCTGCCGTTGTATTTCTCATCTTGAAATACTTGAATCCAGTGATTTCCCCACTGAAACTCCCAGGTGAATGTTGTGACTGTAGACTGAGGGTCAGCACAGGAGCAGGGCAGCACAACTGAACCACCCGTGTATCCTGTTATTATTATTGTCTGCTGCACATCTGAAACAATACAGCCTGAAAACAGAAGAGTTTATTCAGAGCATTCAAATGAGCTTTACAGAAACGTGTAATAAACGTACACTGAACAAAAAAAAACCATGTAAGATGTACTTAATTTTTCTTTTGCGTGTTTTTGCACACATTTTTTAAGTAAAAGTTAATTATGGAAATTTTCAAGTATAAAATCTACTTAACTAAGTAATGTAAACTTAGCAAAGGAAATAAGTAAATGTAATGTGACAAATTAGAGTTCGAAGTGTAATTTCTGCTTATTTCTTTTGTTTATTTTGCAATACTCAAGTAAATTTCACACAGTCAATGTGGGCAAACTTTACTCAAACTATAAAGCGCTAAAACAAATCATGATATTAATGCATGTGATTCATACAAACATATGAGTAGTAAGCAAGTAGACAACTTATGAGCATTTTTACGATAATATGTTCAACCAAAACAATTATTACCCAAATAAACACAGACACCTCAATACTTTTTACACAATACACAATGACGGTAACAAACAGTGGATATTCTTTGAGTATGAACAGACCATTTTGAGAAGAAAAAGAAATCCTGATGTCACAAAACTAAACCTAACAACAAAATTGTCTATAAAACAGTGAAAAAATGTAACCTTCTTAATTATTCATGCCCCAGTGTGTGATGGGAACAACAGGATCATAACTTTGATATTTAGGCTACTTAAAGAATCTTTGTAAAGATAAACAATTCAAAGTAAAATATACTTATAAGTTCAAACTTTAATTTTTACAGGCTTAAATTGAGAACAAATATAGAATTTACTCCTTTTTAAAATTCTTGCCTGAACTAAATTATATAATGTAGAATTTACATTTGTTTTTCTATAGTATTTACTTCACCACAAAATAATTTTTATGTTTAATAGAATGCAACATTTTTATTGTCTGTATGGTCGACTTTACAAAGAGAACGCTATCTTCCTGATTTCATGAGATTTCTAATGTCATTGTCATTTCCCTCAGAAATTCAAAGAGAGTTTTTGATGAAATGTTTTGAAATTTAAAAATTAAATCAAAGCTCCAAGGGCGTGAACAAACAGTTCTGTCTCAGAAAAAAAAAACATACAAACCATAATTTCAATTCAATGCTTCATTTAAAGAATGTTTTTATTTTTACATTTTTAAATCTCAATAAAAAAATCTGAACTCACCTGTACTGAAATGAATCATAAAGATGAAAAGATATAAGTGGACCCTCATGACTGGTTTTCATTCACTAGTGACCCGCTTCTATCTTATGTGGCAGTGGACACGGTCCACAGTCTTAATAGTTCGGTTCCAGTTAGCTCTTACTTTCAGAAAGTCTAACTTCCTGTTTGATTTCTTTGCATGATGTGTCTCTGTATGATTTTCTGTTTAAGCATCATTTGTAGTTTACTCACTGACAATATTGTTTTGTAGGACAGTTTTTCCTGTCCTTCCTTTTTCTGTTTTAACACTTAACATCACCCCACTTAAAACCCCAAAAAGCGGTAAACACATTATTGTCAGCCTCGAGATGTTGTGTCATTATAGATCAGCTGCATCTGTGTGCTTTTTGTGATTGATAATTTGCGGCCTGCCAAATCAGTTACAAATATATACATCAAATATATACATATATATTCATTTTGAAGGTAAGAATCAACAACTGGAGAAATTACAGAGATTAACAGCCAATAAACTGTAGTTATACTGTAGCTAGTTAAACTTTATAATTATATATATTATATTAATGTGTAAAAAAGCATAAAAGAGGCTATACACAAGAAAACAGAAGAGCATATTCAGTAGCTCTTGTGAATCCACTATCATTGCTAAATTTTATTTGCGCAGAGTTGTTTCCACATAAAACCACAGTCACCCTCACACACAGAAATACACACAGATGCTTCCTTAGCATTCATAAATCTATTTATATTAGTCACGCACATGCCTACACAATAAACCAGCCCTATACAACTCCTTTTATTAGTTAATTAATTTTGTATGTCTGTTACTCATTCTCATTAAACAAAATAATCGGAAGTAATTCTTGCACAGTCATTGTATTCCTTTTATATTGCACATTGGAAAAGCTTACTCTGATTTATCCATGTCACGCACTTGCTCACATAATAAAGACACACCATCTGTCTAATTCCTCATTATTATTTGGTCAGTCTGACACTCTTTAATATATACAGTAGCATCTGAAACAGTTCATAATGAATTATTGAGCACTCATTTTACTCTTTATTTAAGGACAAAGCAGAAAAGTTTACAAGATTGCATTTTCTTTTATGTTTTAAGAATTGTAATATTTACTCAGAGTCATGATTTAGCAGAAGTTGCGACCGATCTTTTTTATATAGATATAAGTATTGTGACATACAGTACATCCAAAGTGAAATGGATTACCCAAAAAAAGAAAAAAGAAATTGTACGACAGGACTTGGTTCCCTCCATTAGTTGTTGATTGGGTGGAGGCAGATCTAAATAAGGATTAATAAAGGTCTCCTGATAATTATCTCCTGAGAATTAACTCACCGGTATGTCATCCAGTATGTTTGTGTCTTTCTTTCTTCGGTCCAAAATAATTGTTTTTAATTTTAGAAAAACATGCAGGATTTTTCTCTATGTAGTGGACTTCAATGGCGGCCAATGGGTTGAAGGTCCAAATTGTTTCATTGCAGCTTCAAAAGGGCTCTACATGAATAAGTATCTTATCTAGTGAAACGATCAGTCATTTAAAAAAAAAAAAAGCATATTCTTTTTAACCACAAATGTTTATTTTGCAATAGCTCTGCAATGCGCCTAAGTGGCACATTACATAATCACGTTGCAAAGGTCACGTGTGGTTAGTTCTTCATCTGTGTACTTCGGTTCAAAAAGGTACGGTAGGGTGAAAAACTCCATCTAATTTTCTACTTCAACTTAAATATGGTCCTGCATTATTGTTTTACATTTTTTGTAAAGGGCATTTGACTTTCTATGCACATTTGCTTCATAAACATGTGTCAGTACTTTTGCCTACATCACCTTCAAAGCTGCAATGAAACTGCAACCCATTGGCCGACACTGAAGTCCACTTTATAGAGAAAAATCCTGTAATGTTTTCCTGAGAAACTAATAATTTTTTTTTGACTGAAGAAAGAAAGACATGATCATCTTGGATGACATGTGGTAAATTATGGAAGTAAAATAATGACATATGTCTTTGAAATAATACAGCATGCTGAATAGCACTAACTGAAAAAATAATGCATACGTTAACAGTACTTGTATTTCCAGGGCTTGCATTTTTAGGTCCTTCAATTTAACATAGTTTTTCATAAGCATAAACCAATAAAATATTTAAAAACGTGTAAAACAAAATAATTTTTTTTAAATAACAAAGCACAGTCATGGATCGAAAAATAATAAGCGTGAATCAGAAATGTAAGCACATTTAAAATTATATTGCACAAAACTGAAACATGAATTCAAAATTTTCCAAATCACAGAAAAAAATCTGGTTTCCTGTTCACATGTTATTTTTTTTTTATTTTTTTTTTGTGCTTGTGGTCTTTTCCCCTTTGCTCTTGTTTCCATGTTCTGCACTTGTGTTTCTAAATGTTGCAGTTAGTGTTTCATGTAAATCAGGGCGGGCTTCAGTGTCACCATTGGCCCACAAGTAGATTGACAGCTGCTCCTCTAGCCAATCAGTCCAAGGGGGAGTTGACATCACTCTAATGCGACTAGTGGCTGCTGTGGCAGGTGTGTGAAGTAGAGGGTGACACCAGGGGGGCAGGGTTTCATATTTTACAGAAGCACCCCTGGGCGCCGCCATTGGCCAGCGGACCCCCACCTACTGTTAGCATTCCATTGACTCCCATTCAATTTTGACAGCAAATAACTTTACATTTGAGGCGTTTAAAGACTCCATTTGTCCATTAATTATTACTAAAGAAACACAAAAATGTATAAAAGGCCCCATTACCTGTTATGTTACGTTGTGTCCCTGTAGAAGCAGTTTTTTTTAATAGGATAACAATTAGAGAAACTACCGTACGGACAGGAGGAGAAGCTCACAGGCAATCTTTTACTGTCTATGAGGCTATCAGGGGGATGTGGAGGCATACAGTCAAGCGAGAAGCCCACACAGAGTGCATTTAAAGCAATGGGACAAAATTATTCAACAACGTCTGCAAGATTTGGTGGGGGATTCAGATTTCTCTTCTAACAATTGTTAGAAAGGTTGCTCACATGACATCTACATCATTGAGCTCAGTTTGAGTCTGTGCAGTACGCTCGACCCCCAGGAAGTGCGTGCTTCTAATTGACTTAACTTGTCTCCATTGAATACAATGGGGTCGCTGTGTCCATTTCTTTTACTGTCTATAGGGGTGGAGTGGATTTTCAAATCTCTCCCGTCCCACTCCTGCAAAAAAAAAAAAAAAAAAAAAAAAGAATTCCTGTCCCGTCCTTTCCCATTCCCACTAGAAAAACTTAGGGAAAATCCCATTTCAATCAAGAATGACTCCTGTTTCAGCAAGTAGTGTTAATGTATGCATTATTTTTTCAGTTAGTGCTCTTCAACATGCTTTTTTTGATTCAAAGACATGTCATTATTTTACTTCCATAGTAAATGAATTATGTGAACTAAGGCGTGGTTGATTGTGATTTCACTTATTACATTTTAGTTAGTGTGTAATGTTTCTGTTTGAGCATAAACAATATCTGTGTAATAAAAGTTACGAAGCTTAAAGTTCATTGCAAACAGAGATATCATCTTTTAAAATTATGGAAATTTAGTGCCTACAAAACCTGTAACACGTTTGATAAACCCCGCCCTCCAGGAACAGGCCACAAAGGGGGCAGGGCCATGTTGCACTGCTTAAGAGAAGAGGAAGAGTTGTTGCCAACTTGCCATGCAATCAAAACTAAGGGTGCATGAAAAAAAACTATTCATATATGAATCACGATTCTGTCTTCCAACTAACCTAATAGATTAACAAGTTTTAAAATCAATTTTCTAAAGCTGCGGTTCTCAATTCTATTCCTTGCGTTCCATGATCTGCATCTCTCTCTCTCTCTCTCTCGTGCGCATGCGTAGAGTGGGTGTGAGCGTGGAGCGTGGATGTGGAGAGTTTGATTGTGGTGTGAGGTAGGAGTGTTTGAAAACTTATTTTTCTACCTTTACCTATCTTCTTTAACTGTGTCAGTGTAAATTGTGTTTTGTGATAAAGATAGTCAAAGGAGGTGATTGTTTAAGGGAGGGTTTTCCGCTCCCAGTCGGTGTACTGGGAGCATGGCTGCTCCAGGTGCAGGGAGTTTGGAGTTTTTAACGAGGCGCCATGGAGTGAAAATTGATACTACCGCTAATTTAGAAGAGTGTGTTTTAGCGGTGGCTGCTTTAGCTGGACATGAGAATGTTCTGTCAGCTTCACGGATGAACAATGCTATTGTCTTTTTTCTTAAAACCATAACCTGGCAAATTTGGTAGTAGAGAGCGGTGTTGAGATTGGTGGCATTTTTACATCAGTGCTTCCCCTTTCTACTCCTTCAAAGAAGGTCACGCTATCAAGTGCCGCCGTTTATCAAAAATGATACTTTGGCTGGAATGCTCGCCTGGTATGGAAAACGTCTCCGGTTACTATCGTAACCTCGGTTCCCTGAGAGGCGGGAACGAGACATTACGTCAGCTAAGACGTATATGGGAACTCTTCCCTTCTCCACTTTCACTGAAATCTTATTGGCTAACGCCAGCTGGGGACAGCTGGCCAATTGACGCGAAGCATGCAAATACTGGCGGGTAAGCGTGCAGTATAAAATGCATGGGCGCGAAAATTACGTCAGAATCACGACTGAACGCTAGCACAGCTGATCAAACAGCGACCACGGCGGCTAACGTAATGTCTCGTTCCCGCCTCTCAGGGAACCGAGGTTACGATAGTAACCGGAGACGTTCCCTCTCGAGGCGGTAACTCAACATTACGTCAGCTAAGACGTATATGGGAACTGTATAAAATCCCGCCGTGAGAGCAGTGAAGATAAGCCCTGAACGGAGTCAATCACCCTCACACAAGCAGTACAGTTCTAGCCAATGGCCGTGTCGCTAAGAGTGCTTGCATCTGATAGGCGGAACTAGGCCAATGAGACATCTGCTCCGACCCTAACAAAATATGCATAACTTCAAGCAATATATCGAAATCTGCACTAACCAGGGCAGACACAAAGCAATAAGCACTCAAGCATGAGAGTTAAACAGAGTCGACGGCGTTTGCGGTGACTGCTGCATAAACCATTTAAACCATAACACAGAGTTAGCAGCCATGGTAACTACTGTATAGCTGGTTATAACAGCTTTAATGAATAAAACTTAACTCACCGAAAAACATGTGACGCTACAGAGGGTACATCCAGCTTGTAAAACCTGGCGATTGTGTTCTGGGAAGACCAGCCAGCAGCAAAACATAAATACTGGACAGACATACCTCTAGACCAGGCCCATCAGGAAGCATTTATAATGTCCTCGCAGAATGAGCTCTGATGTTGAGGGGGTAATCCTTCCCCTGGCATTTGATAGCGTCCACGATCCGGTGAGAAAGTCTCTGTTTAGAAACAGCACGTCCCTTATTACATCCACCAAGCACACGAACAGCTGGTCCGACTGACGAAAGGCGGCCAAGCGATTCATATACATCCGTAAAACCCTAACAGGGTCCCAGCGCTCTGAGTATCAGCGCCGCGCGAGGCTGACGGCTCAACAGATAAGGCGGGCAGGGAAACAAAACGGTGTATTGAGTGACTTCGAAACGAAACCCGGTCTCGGCCGGAGAGTGACATTACAGTCGCCAGGCCCGAAACCAATGCAATATCGTTCACCAAACACTCACGAAATTCTCCAAGGCACTTCGCTGAGGCGAGAGCAAGAGGCAAGGCAGTCTTCAGGGAAGCTCCTTAACCGCAATCGAAGCTAATGGCTCGAACGGTAATAAGAGATAGAGCCCTCAAAACTAGAGCGAAATCCCACGGCGGCACGGAGGGCGGCCATGAAGTACACAATCTACTTGCTCCCCTGAGAAAACTGAATACCAGAGCGTGCTTACCGATCGTTTACCCGTAACCGGGGAACGAAAGCGGCAATAGCGGTCACATACACCTTCAGCGTGGATGGTTTCAAACTCCCGCTATCCAACTGTGCTGTAGAAAGCGCAAAACATCCGACACGGAACAGGTCCCCGGGTCAATATAAATGTTCTCGCACCATTTTGTGAAAACTCACCACTTCTGCGCGTAGCAGCGAATGTTTGATGATGCTCGCGTCTCAGTAAGTGTGTTTAGCACTCGTCAGTGCAGAGTGTCCCGCTCATTAGGGTCCCCGCAGCGGCCACACATGAAGGTTCCACAGCTCGGGGCTGGGGTGCTATATTGTGCCATTCGCCTGAGACAGCAGGTCCTGCTTGAGGGGGATTCGCCATGGGGGAGCCATCAGTAACTCTCTCAGGTCCGCGAACCAGGGCTGATTCGGCCAGTTCGGGGCCACGAGTATAACTGATGCTTTCTCCTCCCTGATTTTGCACAACACAGGCAGAATCTTCACAGGAGGGAATGTGTAAGCCTGGCTTCCGGCCAGCGCGATGTCAGAGCATCTCCCAGCAGGGGGGAGTGAGATAGCAAACGTGTTCTCGCTCGTGGCAAACAATCCACTTCCTCCCTCCCAAATCATTAGATCTGATCTTGGGTGAAGCCAACATCTCCTTAAGGAATCCCGTTCCTCAAAAGCATGCTCACTCCACGGTTCAAAGTACCGGGGATGTGCGACGCTCCTATGGAGATTAAGTGTCGGTCCGCCCACAACAGGAAACTCGCTGCCTGTTTGAATAGAGCTCTGGAGCGCACGCCGCCCTGGCGATTTATGTACGAGACCACAGACGTGTTGTCGGTTTGAATCAGTACATGTTTCCGCTCCAATTTCGACCGAAAGGCTTGCAGGGATATTAGGACACCGCTTCCATTATTCCAAAAGGTTTTGTGTCACCTTCTCTGTGACTCCGACCACAGGCCCAGACGCACTGCTCCCCGGCCTAGATCGCGTTCGCAGAGAAAAGAACTCCTGGGCTGAACATATCCGGGCTGTTCCACGGTCTCAGAGTGCTGACGCAACTGTGAATGACCGTAAGTGCTTGTGGACCGAAGACCACGCCCTCGGCGGAACTCGAGTTACAGCCAAAACTGTAGCGGTCGCAATGTAGCAGACCCAGATGGCACACTGAAGAAGCCGCCGCCATCAGTCCCAGAAGCCTCTGAAATTCCCTCAGTGCAAACGACCTGCCCAGTCAGAAACAGTGCAGAGTCGATGAAATGCTCTAGAGAGAGATGGGCTTGTATCGCCATCGAGTCCAAACATATTCCCAGATATGTTACAGTCCGACTCGTAACAACACGCTCTTCTGCATATTCACACGCAGTCCCAGTGTATCCAAACGGCGAAGCATTGTTTCCACGTGACTGATAGCACATCTCTTGAGTGGGCTAAAATCAGCCAATCGTCCAGATAATTCAACATGCGCATTCCGCTCGATCTGAGGGGAAATTTCGCTCTATCGCTCTCTCTCGAGCAGACTGAGAACTTCCTGTCGCAGAACAGGACGGTTTTGGGGCAAAGTCAGTGACGGGACCACGCCATTGAAGCGGGGAGGTCTGCGTTTGAATTGGAGAGAATATCCGTCGTGAATTATTCCCAGTATCCACGGTGAAACGCCCGGGATAGCCCTCTTACCGTCCATGAGATGACACGGCGGACGCGTCACGTCTACAGCCACTGATGGCTTATTTTAATTAGGGTCCCGCCCCCGCGAGGCTGGAAGCACTGGCGGGAGGGCGGGCGCGTCGCCAAATGGTGTGACACTCTTGCGCCATCATGAGGCCATTATAATCATGGACTGTGGCTCTGCGCTGTTTGAGACAGGGCGAGTGACACAACGTTGGGTGCAAGAGTTTGTATATATGCTTCTTTAGTACAATTTTTACTCACAAAAACATCATTTAAACACATATAGCAATCGTCACCCATAGTGATGTGGGGGACATGATGCATGTGTCTTTGTGGTGTTGGCACTCTCGCTCCTTCGCGAGGCCATTATAATAATAGGTTGTGGCTCTGCACTGTTCTGAGACAGGGCGAGTGACACAGAGATGAGTGTAAGAGGAAGTAAAGCTCTTTAGTTGATTGTAACATGCTTTTATTGTGGAACTCACACAAACAGCATTCAAACAGACATAGCAATCGCCGCCCGAAGAAACATGGGGGACATGATGCATCTGAACATTGAGGGTGACACCGTGTTCATGTGGTGTTGGCACTCTCGCGAGGCCAGTATAATCATGGGTTGTGGCTCTGCACTGTTCTGAGACAGGGCGAGTGACACAGTGATGAGTGTAAGAGGCAGTAAAGTTCTTTCGCTGATTGTATACCTGTTTTTATTGTGGAACTCACACAAACAGCATTCAAACAGACATAGCAATCGTCGCCCGAAGAAACATGGGGGACATGATGCTTTGAACATTGAGGGTGACACCGTGTTTATGTGGTGTTGGCACTCTCGCGAGGCCAGTATAATCATGGGTTGTGGCTCTGCACTGATCTGAGACAGGGCGAGTGACACAGAGATGAGTGTAAGAGGCAGTAAAGCTCTTTCGCTGATTGTATACCTGCTTTTATTGTGGAACTCACACAAACAGCATTCAAACAGACATAGCAATCGTCGCCCGATGGAAATGGGGGACATGAATGATGCATATGAACATGGCGCTTGGGGGCGGGGCCTCCCGCTCACTCACTCTTTCACCGTCAGGGAGACGGCTCGTATGGCGCGCTGGCTCTCTCGCGGCGCGGGGTCCTCAACTGACCCTGACGTTACCTTCCAGGCTCTTACCACTGCTGGTTTCAGCAGAAACGAGCGTCCGGTTCAGAGCAGGGTGCCACTGCGGGTTATTTTAGCTGGTTTCAGAGCCCGGCCCGGTGCATAAGAATCTCGCAGAAGAAGACTGGGGTGAGCGACGGGGTATCACATGGCTCATACTGTGGCGCGCTTTCTGCGTCTCTGAGAATAGCTCCATGACGTCACCAAAGAGGCCGGAGGGAGCAACTGGAACGTTTAGGACCGGCCTACGGTCCGCGTCTTTCAGGACAGCTAGGGAAGCCATAGGTGCCTGTAAAGATGACCATGAGCTCTGTGAAACAGCTGAGCAGAGCGCTTAATAGCAATCAGCGCGAGATCAGTTGCCGCGATCCTGATGACGTCAGCGCTACTGTGCCGCCGTTTGCCTGAAACACCTTGAGTATTGCCCTGGCAAAGAGCAGAAGCTGCACTCGCTCTTTCTAGACTGTGGTCCGGACCAAAAGCAGAGGGAGACGAGCACAGGTGTGTGGTAACAGTCTCCTAGACGGGGGGGGGGGAGGGTTTCCGTCCCGTCCACGTGCGTGATATGGCCTTCGTAGCAGAGTGGGTGCGCGCCGATTGGGGTGCAGCCCACGATTTCACCACGAGCTCTTGCATGCCTAAATGCCATCTGGTAGCAGCTCGACTGGAGGAGCCACGAGTCTAGTTACCCATCACAGGCTCGTCATGTGCGTTGCAAGCGAGACTCAGCTACGAGACGACCTTTCCGAAGACCCTGACGAGCTTCTCCTGGAGGTCTCAGGGCCCTCTTGGTCGGGGCGGTCCCACTGAGAGGCCCAAACCTTTTTCGACGTCGAAGCGTCATGGAGTCGTTTTCCTCGCCAGCTCCAAAGAGGACGAAGTTCGCGGAAGCTATAGTCCACCACGCCGACGTCAAACTCGTCTTCGGGCGGGGGAGGGCCCACCAGCGGCTCGCTGGCGGCAGTGGGCCTCATTCCCGCCGTCCTCCGAGCCACTCTGGCTCTGAGGGCGCGCACTGGCAGCTCGGTACAGTGGGCGCAAGTGTTGTCCGTGTGAGAATCCCAAGCAGGTCACACAGAACTGTCGAAGGTCCGAATCTAGCATTAGCAGCCATCGGATGCGGAGAGGAAAAACAGGGGGAGTAGTCCTCTATTGCAACTTCCACGATGACTTAGATAAGACTTCTAGCGTGAAGAAAGAGATTCTGGGGTAATTTTCGCGCCCATGCATTTTATACTGCACGCTTACCCGCCAGTATTTGCATGCTTCGCGTCAATTGGCCAGCTGTCCCCAGCTGGCGTTAGCCAATAAGATTTCAGTGAAAGTGGAGAAGGGAAGAGTTCCCATATACGTCTTAGCTGACGTAATGTTGAGTTACCGCCTCGAGAGGGAACTGATATCTCCAATAAAGATGATTCCAATCGGAAGCAAGTCTTCGATTTTGAAACGTGTTGTGTCTTTCAGGCGATTCGTGTATATGGTTTTGAAAGATAATACTGATGAACTCGATTTGACTCTCAACTTTCGTCATGAGGATTTTAATTATGTCATATATGCCTCAACAAACACAATGAGGTGTTATGCGTGCGGAGATAATGGACATCTCATCCGTGCCTGTCCAAAAAAAGTAAATGAACCGAACGTATCAGTTTCTGATAATGTGACTGAAGTGCAGAATGTCGTTAGGGAACGTGACGCTGAAATGACGGGTCCGAGCAAAGCACCAGTTGCTGTTTTAGAAAATGCATATAACAGTCCTGAGAGTTTAGAGAGTAGCAATGTTGTTAAAAACGGATTAATTACAGACGGAGCTGAAGCAATCAAAAACTCCTCTGTTGAAAAAGAAATTGAATGTGAATCTGACCAGTCGGAAAGCAGTAATGGCGAAAATAAGGATATGGCAATTGAACTGTTAAATCCATTAATCGATGTCCCCGTGTTAGGGGATGAAGGGTGTTTTTTTTTTTTTTAACTCCCCAAAAAAGAAAACTGATGACTTGTCATACTGATAAACATGCAAAAAAAGCGGATAACGTCAGTGTGAGTCAGACTGACACTGACAGTTAAAAGTGATATCTCAGAGTGTAGTTTTAGTGCTAGTCTGCCTCAAAGTGGCTTCTCCAGCCAAACGTACACTGTTGATGACATAAGGACTTTCTTAAAAGTGACAAAAAATCTGAGGAAGGTGAAAATAGATGAATATTTTCCTGATATAATGCAGTTTACTGAAAAAGTTAAGCTTTTTAGAAGTGAAAGCTGCTTCACTGATCAAGAGGTTTATCGGCTGAAAAAAATTGTGACAAAGTTAAACACCCAGTTAAGTGAGTCAAGTGAAAATAGCTAGAATGGGCAGTTTGGAAAATTCTTATTGGCTCTTTTGCCTCTTTTGCTCTCTTCTTTCTTTTTTGATGGGGGAAATACATTTTGCATCCTTAAATGTCAATGGTGCAAGAGACATCAAGAAGAGAGCTCAAATCTTTGAATTAATGAAAAGTAAAAAAGATTGATGTGTTGTTTTTGCAAGAGACTCACAGTGACGTTTTAAATGGCATAGATTGGGTTAAAGAATTTAATGGATTGGTGATTTTAAGCCATTATACCTCTCTAAGTGGGGGAGTTGCTGTGTTATTTTCAAAACATTTTATTCCACACTTTTATAATGTTGAAGAAGTAACTAAAGGAAGGCTGTTGAAAGTTAAAGCTTCATTTAAAAATGTTTCTTTTGTTTTTGTATGTGTATATACCCCAACTGTGGCATTGGAAAGAATGATTTTTCTGAATACATTAGACAATGTTTTAAATGATTGTAATACTGATGATTTTTTATTGTTGGGAGGAGACTTCAATTGTACTGAAAATGCTTTGGATAGGAATCATGTTGAACCACACAAGCAATCAAGAAAGAGGTTAACTCAACTCAAGCCTGCTATGTGACTCTATTTATAGAGAAGCTTTTAAAGTTTTCTGGATAAATGCTAAAGCTATAAAATCCTCTTTTTCGACATTACAGCAGTGGTGGGATTTTGTGAAGTTACAGATTAAACAATTGTGTCAACATTACACTCTCAACGCTACAAGAGATATTAAAGGGTCAGTGAGTTTGTTAGAAGAAGATTTAATGAAGTTACAAGAACAAGTAGATTCAACAAAAGATGTTAATTTTATGGAGCAAGTTAAAGAAAAGAAAAAAATATTGCAACACAAGGTGCTTTAATTAGATCTAGATTTCAAAGTGCCGAATTAATGGATGCACCTTCAAAGTTTTTTTTCAATTTGGAAAAAAAGAACGGTCAGAAAAAATTGATTCATGCCTTGCGGTCCGAGACCGGAGTTTTACTAACTGATGCTTGTGATATTAGAACAAGAGCTGTAAAATTTTATAAGGATTTCTATAAGAATGAAATCTCAGAAGTAAAAGACAATATTTCTGGGTTTTTTCAGAACTTACCACAAATAACGGAAGATGTTGATAAGGAAGTAAAACACTGAGTTTAAGTGAACTGAAAGATGCCCTTAGCAAAATGGAAAGTGGTAAAACACCTGGTATAGATGGTATCACAATTTAATTTTACAAAACCTTTTGGTCAGAGGTTGGCCCAGAATTGTTAACCGTTTTTAATGAGAGTTGAAAATAGGGACAATTGCCACGGAGTTGCCATAGAGCGATTATAACCTTACTCCTCAAAAAAGGAGATTTAAATGAAATATCAAACTGGAGACCAATAAGTTTATTATGTAATGATTACAAAATACTTTCCAAACCTTGGCGGTTAGAGTAGGTAAAGTTCTTGAATATATTATACATCCAGATCAATCTTATTGTGTGCCAGGCAGGAAAATGTTTGACAATGTCTCCTTTATTAGAGATATTTTAGACTGTGGAAGAATTTTTAATTTAGATTTTGGGCTGATATCAATTGACCAAGAAAAAGCTTTCGATAGAGTCGAGCACATGTACTTATGGATGTGTGTGTTTTAGAAGCTTTTGGTTTTAGCTCAAGTTTTATTTCAATGGTTAAAGTCTTATACTGTGGCATTGAGAGTGTTTTAAAGATTAATGGTGACTTGTGCTCTCCTTTTGGAGTGTATAGAGGTATGAGACAAGGCTGTGCACTGTCAGGAATGTTATACACTTTGGCCATAGAACCTCTGTTAAATAAATTAAGAACTGTTGTGTGTGGACTGTGTATACCAAATTGTACCAAAAAATGTAAATTATCAGCTTATGCTGACGATGTGATTGTTATAATTAGTGGATCAAATGATGTAAATGTGTTGTTAAAGATCTTAAATGATTTTTATTTTCTTTCATCCGCCAAAGTGAACTGGAAAAAAAGTGAAGCTATACTGGTTGGAAAGTGGCTAACAGGTGAACCAAAGCTTCCTGAAGACTTAAAGTGGACCAGAGATGGTTTCAAATATCTTGGAGTTTTTTTAGGGAGTGAGAATGTTGTGAAAATGAATTTTGAAGGCACTGTTGAAAAAGTAAAAGGACGACTGGATAAGTGGAAGTTTTTACTTCCCAAAATGTCCTATAAAGGACGTGTTTTGATTATTAATAATCTAGTTGCATCTGCACTTTGGCACCGTTTAGCTTGTATAGATCCCCCAGTTGGTATTTTAACAAAAATCCAGTCAATTTTAATTGACTTCTTTTGGGACAAATTGCATTGGGTGCTGAAAAGTGTGTTGTACCTGACGAAAGAAGAAGGTGGACTTGGTCTAGTACACTTGCAGAGCAGAACTGCTGCATTTCGCCTACAGTATGTACAAAGACTTTTGATGTGCTCTAAAGGTTCAAGTTGGATGGGTGCTGCCTGTGCAATCCTTCAAAGCATTGAAGGCCTTGGCTTGGACAAAGCTTTGTTTTGGCTGGACTCTCATAGGCTAAGACTTTGTGACCTTCCGGTTTTTTATCGCAACTTGTTCAAAGTCTGGTCTTTATTTAAGACTAACAAGGACAACAGTGCTCCCTCCCTGTTTTGGTTACTCCAAGAACCTTTAGTTTTTGGTTCACGTTTGGACCTAACACATGAAGCATCTTTTGCTGTACCAGAAAGGACTTTATTGAACACTAAAGTGACAACAATAGGTCGCCTACATCAAATAGCAGGACTGGATTTTAAAGATGTGTACACAGTTGCTGAGTGTTTAGGACTCAAATCATGCCGTAATGATCCTTTTCCTAAATTATGTGTATATCCAGTTATGGGAGAATGTAATGGCATGTTACTCAATTGTGAGAATTTAAAGATTTTGGACTCAGAGGTTGCATCTGGGAAAGAATTGTATAAGAACTGTGTTAAAGTGTTTAATAAGAACTTTTTAAATAACAGGTGTGATACAGCCTGGAGAGAGGTTCTTAAACTTGATGTTAACGAAAAACCAGAGTGGAGAGTCTTATACAAGTCACCATTGATAAAAAAAAAAACGGGTGATTTACCGTGGAGACTGTTGCATGGTGCAGTTGCAGTCAATGCCTTTGTATCCTTGTTTAAGTCTGATTGTAATGAAGGTTGTCCTTTTTGTTTACAAAAAGAAACTGTTTTCCATGCATTCATGCACTGTGAAAGGCTAAAACCTTTATTTGATATATTGGGAATGCTTTTCAATTGTTTTAATGTGTTTTTTACAATGAAAATTTTTATTTGTGGTTTTAAGTTTTTAAAAAGTTGTCGTCAAAAGTCTCAGTTGTTGAACTTTTTGCTTGGTCAGGCAAAAATGGCAATTTACGTCACTAGAAAATAAAAAATGGAGACCAATGTTTTCAGTGATTTACTAGCTGTTTTTTTTTTAAGACTTGTGAAATCCAGGATTTTGATTGACTTCCATTATTATAAATTAATGCATGATCTTTTATTGTTTGAGTCAATTTGGTGCATAAATGGGGTTCTTTGTGAGATTGTTGAAGAAGAGTTGTATTTTTCATTTTTGTTAGGGTGTTTTTTTTTTTTTTTTTTTTTATCCTTTTGGAAATAGGTGATGTATTGTAGCCTGTTCCATTTTATGTAATAAATGGTTTTTGAAAAATCAAAATCTCTCTCTCTCTCTCTCTCTGTCTGTCTCTGTCTTTCTCTCACATACACACTCTCTGTCTCTCTCTCTTTCATTCAGATCATCAGCTCAGCTCCAACAATGATCGTTCCAATTATTTTGACATATTGACAGTGCCATTGTTTACAATACAACTGGAGCACATGCACTGTGGTGAGGGGCGTGACATTTCTGAATGTGCACTGGTGCTTTAGCCAATCACAACACACCGAGCCAGCTGACCAATGTGAGCCCGTTGTGTATTTCTGAAGGAGGGGCTTCATAAAAACAGGAAATCTTTCAGTGGGTTTACAGGATAAGGGACAGAGCGGTGTAGAATAAAGGTAAATTATGTGAAAAATTATGTGTTTTTTAAAAACGAAGCATTAATACGTTAGACTGCACCCCATAAACACAATCAAGCCTAGTAAAAAACTGTCAACCACCCCTTTAAAAATTATGAGCACAAAAAAAGGGAAAAAAAACATCAAATGATTATTTGTTCATTATAAACTCAATAATCATTTGATTAACAATCATTGATTTTAAAGCTAAAATATGTGAACCACCAAACCCAACACACTACGGTTTGTCACTTTGTGTGATAACTTGAAAGTACATAAACATGTCAGTGCTCACATGTCTAAAAATAGAAACAGACAACACAGCTTCCTCAGTTGTTTAGTCCTTTAATCATTCTTGATATCCTTTAAAGTCACTTAAAAAGTCCTCCTAACAATTAATAGGTTTTCTTTTCAAATTAAGATTACAGAAACCTCAAAAGTGTACAATGGTGTCAATCCCTCTACAGTACCATTACGAAAAAGAAGTTTATTCAAGTGCGCTATTAGTATAATTATTTTAAACAAAAAAATAGGAAAGTATGCTTTTAGTTTACTTTTTATGTACTTCTTAGAAATGGGCTTTATGTACTCCTTAGAAATATACTTAAAATTACATTTAAGTTATTTTAATTATACTTTATGTAACAAGTATACAACACATATCAGTGATCTAGTAGTAAACTTGTAAGTGTGCTGTTTCAATACTCCTGGACTAAATTGGCCCACTTTCTAGTATATAAAAGTATTTGTACACTTTTAAAAGTACACTTTGAAGTATAGTCTCAGTAAACTACTAGTTTAGTAGTTTTATACTGCAATTATACTCATAAGTTTTCTTAAGTGAACTTTACATCATACTTTAAGTATACTACTATGTCCCTATTTAGGTTTTAAAGTGCATATATTTTGTTATATGAACAGGGTGTCCGCGGGGTTTTAAAAAGTATTAAAAAGTGATAAATCAAAATTGTCAAATTTAAGGCCATTAAAAGTGTTAAATGTGGTCTCAGAGGTATTATTTTTTTCCAAATTAGGCATTATTTTTTCCAGACTATCAGGTGTCTTATTCTGATTGAAATTCTATCTGCGTTCGTGTTAGTTCGTTTATATGGGCTTTAGCATATCTGGGCACATAATCAAAGATCTTCCGTCTCCGTCTCACTGTATGTTTGATGCTGACGTCATATTCAGTGGTCGTTCGGCATCATCTCAGAACACTGCGCGCTCAACAGAAGTGGCTGGCTTACGTTTTATTTTAGACTTGCTTCAAGGCATATCTTCAACGATTGGACAACCATCGTCGTCTTCATGGACAAATGCAAGTTTTCTAATAGCTGGGTTAACGACCGGTAGTACCGAGGTCCCGTTCAAACCCGGTTCTTGACGCATACAGCGCTATGATTTTCGCGAAGCAGAAAACGAGTACGGAATCTCAAAATCCAGTCATGTAAATGAAACTTACATTTTAATATGGACAGTCATGGAATTTGTGAAAGCATAAATTAATCAAATCAAATCTCCATATGGACCAGTATCTGTAAAATGTTAAGCCGCAAAAGTTGTTTGAAATATGAATCCGTGTTCTGCGCGTCTCTGTGTGAATTAATGAATGGCAGAGACGTGCAGGTTTATTTACTACATAGACTGAAGCGCATGTCGCTTGCATTAATTTCAGCATCTGTTGTCTTCTCCTGTCAAAATAATCGAGTTAATTTAGAATTATTCATATTCATTATCGAAAAAGCAGAAGACATACCGGTTTCTCCGGTAGTGGGCGGAGCTAATGGGCAAATAGAAATTTCAAAATGACAAATATGCATTCATTAGGCCTAAAAGAAAATTTTTACATAAGGGCATTGTGCTAGAAATATTACTATTATTTAGTAAAACGTATGTGATACTGCTACCACTGTTGCAAAAAAATAAAAAACTTTATTTAAAAAAAAAAAAAAAATCTCAATATTTCTCCCATGTTTTAATTTTAATAGCAAATCCCCTTTATTTACCAAACATAAAATGTGTTTAAATTTGATAAATTAAAAGACAAATTAAATTTGGGTGAAACTTGTTTACTGTTTTTCATAATTATATAACTTGTAGAAAAACTTTAAACACAATTCTAAATAAGTATAAAGAATGGCATTGGTTTTATTTTTAGTGCTAAAAAGTTTTTTTTTTTTTTATTAGCAAATTTTTGTGTTTTGCTTTGGTACCGAAATTGGTACCGAGAACCGTGGATTTTCACTGGTATCGGTACCGAATACTGAAATATTGGTACCGTGACAACACTAACAGGCAGGCTTATTGTTCGGTCTATCCATTTTCTCCATTGCGCATTTTATGGTATTTGTTTTATTTTTATTTACTAAGTGAAATAAATGTGCAATATGCTGTCAACATCAGTCTCTAAATCTATTATTTTTTGTATGTTATATATGTCAAAATCTGTGTAAATAATAGAAAGGTCGCTGATTAACACTTGCAATTCAGTGTCGTGATGGTTTTAAAAAATATTCTGAAGGTAGTGAAAAAGGTATTAAAAAGTAGTAAATTTAACTTAAGGATTGCTGTATATACCCTGATGAATATCTGAACATAAAAAACATTCAAAAAAAAAACCCCAAAGAAATCTTCTTGTAAACAAAAATATTTTATTCTAGCTTCATGCACTTTAATGTGTTTAATAAAAACTAAATAACATTTTGAATAAAAAGCTGAAAAAAGAATATGTATTGGATTCAGAATGATTATCATAGGTAGATGGAGTCAATCAACACCCCAAAGCTTGACTGCAATTATTACCTCTTCATCAGTCGACATTTTATTCCATATAACGTTACAGTTTTGATGCTGTTTCATGTCAGATGATCATGTTCTATGTGCTAGTATCTGTGCTAGTTTCTTTTTTCTTCGTCACTTGTTTTTTTGGAAATTCTGTGCAGAGGATATGTACTAGTGCGCTCTACCATATAATAATGAAAACACTGATTCTAGAAACAGAATCTAGAAACAAAAATTTCGAATTTTTGTAAGTATAAGTATACTTAGTCAAATAAACTTGAAGTATACTACTTTTTCATAAGGGTACTCAGTTCTTTTAGCACTTAATGTTGACAGAAGCGTACTCTGTGAGCTGCTGTGGATGCTGTTTTAACATGAAATACAGCAGAATACATCACGTCGTCCTGGAGAAAGTGTTTTCATTTACCTCTGCATCTCCATAATATAAATGCCAGTAATGCCAGTAGAAGAACTGAGAAAAACATTCTGACAATGAAGACAACTGTGGAGAAACAGAAATGGCTTGATAAATGCTTATTTTTTTCTCAAATACGGTACAAATATGCATCAATCTCTCAATATTAGCTCATAAAAGCTCCATGAATGCATTTTTTTATTAAATACAAACACTTGACAATGAGAGAACACACTGAATTGTTGTATAATAAAAAGTATGTGACTTACTGTGAGTTATATGTTGTTGAGTCGGTTTAAAGTGTGAAGTTGTGGAGTCTTGTGTTTGGTGTGAAGCTTGATTTGTCGTTAGAGTGATTGTGTTGACATGAGGTTTTTCTGTTCAGAAGCCAATAATAATACAAAACACTATAAGTCTGCAAGTTGACATCATTCTTCTAAATATTTAGATTCTTTCTGAAACTAAATATATATTTTAAATGTTTATCTGACAGCAGAAATAGAAGAAACCTACCTTCAGGTTGTAGTACAGTAAGTCTGAAGCTGACTGCTTGCTGAGGCGAGACTAAACAGTGATATTCCCCTCGGTCCTCTGTCCTCAGTGCTGATATGTGTAGAGAAAGATCTCCTGGAGTGTTTGGATTTAACAGTTTGACTCTGTTCTTGTAATTCTCACTCTGTTCATTTGGGTAGATTACTTTATAATTATTTTCAATTTCATAATTCCATTGCATCAGTTCAGGTTTAGCCAATAGTTCAGTGCAGAAACAGGGCAGAACCACAGACTCTCCTGAGTATCCAGTCACTTCAAATACCTTTCCATGCTCAACCAAATCACACCCTGAAAACATATTTGTAAAACATTATTTAATTTGACATTTCCTATAATGATTCCATGTAACTTTTAATATAGTTGCAGCCAGAAAAGTCCTGGATTATAGTAAGCGAAAAAGAAACTCAGTTGTCAATGGGTGTGAAATTAAAAAATCTGTCACATGCTCCAAATTCACACTTACCTTTAACATTTAAATCAACATATGTAATAATACTATTTGGTTTAGTCAGACATTTATAGTAGCCCTGGTCATTCATTCTGAGGTCAGAAATGAGGAGAGACAGATTTGTTGGAGAATGTTCATTAAACAGCACACGTCTGCCGTTGTATTTCTCATCTTGAAATACTTGAATCCAGTGATTTTCCCGCTGAAACTCCCAGGTGAATGTTGTGACTGTAGACTGAGGGTCAGCACAGGAGCAGGGCAGCACAACTGAACCACCCGTGTATCCTGTTATTTTTATTGTCTGCCCCACATCTGAAACAATACAGCCTGAAAACAGAAGAGTTTATTCAGAGCATTCAAATGAGCTTTACAGAAACGTGTAATAAACGTACACTGAAAAAAAAAACCATGTAAGATGTACTTAATTTTTCTTTTGCGTGTTTTTGCACACATTTTTTAAGTTAAAGTTAATTATGGAAATTTAAAAGTATAAAATCTACTTAACTAAGTAATGTAAACTTAGCAAAGGAAATAAGTAAATGTAACGTGGCCAATTAGAGTTCGAAGTGTAATTTCTGCTTATTTCTTTTGTTTATTTTGCAATACTCAATTAAATTTCACACAGTCAATGTGGGCAAACTTTACTCAAACTATAAAGCGCTAAAACAAATCATGATATTAATGCATGTGATTCATACAAACATATGAGTAGTAAGCAAGTAGACAACTTATGAGCATTTTTACGATAATATGTTCAACCAAAACAATTATTACCCAAATAAACACAGACACCTCAATACTTTTTACACGATACACAATGACGGTAACAAACAGTGGATATTCTTTTGAGTATGAACAGACCATTTTGAGAAGAAAAAGAAATCCTGATGTCACAAAACTAAACCTAACAACAAAATTGTCTATAAAACAGTGAAAAAATGTAACCTTCTTAATTATTCATGCCCCAGTGTGTGATGGGAACAACAGGATCATAACTTTGATATTTAGGCTACTTAAAGAATCTTTGTAAAGATAAACAATTCAAAGTAAAATATACTTATAAGTTCAAACTTTAATTTTTACAGGCTTAAATTGAGAACAAATATAGAATTTACTCCTTTTTAAAATTCTTGCCTGAACTAAATTATATAATGTAGAATTTACATTTGTTTTTCTATAGTATTTACTTCACCACAAAATAATTTTTATGTTTAATAGAATGCAACATTTTTATTGTCTGTATGGTCGACTTTACAAAGAGAACGCTATCTTCCTGATTTCATGAGATTTCTAATGTCATTGTCATTTCCCTCAGAAATTCAAAGAGAGTTTTTGATGAAATGTTTTGAAATTGAAAAATTAAATCAAAGCTCCAAGGGCGTGAATAAACAGTTCTGTCTCAGAAAAAAACATACGAACTACAATTTCAATTCAATGCTTCATTTAAATAAAAATTTGAGATGTTTTTTTGTTAACATTTTTCTGAAAAAAATCTGAACTCACCTGTACTGAAATGAATCATAAAGATGAAAAGATATAAGTGGACCCTCATGACTGGTTTTCATTCACTAGTGACCCGCTTCTATCTTATGTGGCAGTGGACACGGTCCACAGTCTTAATATTTCGGTTCCTGTTAGCTCTTACTCTCAGAAAGTCTAACTTCCTGTTTGATTTCGTTGCATGATGTGTCTCTGTATGATTTTTTTTTGTTTGAGCATCATTTGTAGTTTACTCACTGACAATATTGTTTTGTAGGACATTTTTCCTGTCCTTCCTTTTTCTGTTTGAACACTTAACATCACCCCACTTAAAACCCCAAAACCCCACTTGTGTCATTATAGATCAGAGCTGCATCTGTGTGCTGTTTGTGATTGATAATTTGCGGCCTGCCAAATCAGTCACAAATATATACATCAAATATATACATATATATTCATTTTGAAGGTAAAAAACAACAACTGGATAAATTACAGAGATTAACAGCCAATAAACTGTAGTTATACTGTAGCTAGTTAAACTTTATAATTATATATTTAGTCATATTTAATGTGTAAAAAAGCATAAAAGAGGCTATACACAAGAAAACAGAAGAGCATATTCAGTAGCTCTTGTGAATCCACTATCATTGCTAAATTTTATTTGCGCAGAGTTATTTCCACATAAAACCACATCCACCTTCACACACAGAAATACACACAGATGCTTCCTTAGCATTCATAAATCTATTCATATTAGTCACGCACATGCCTACACAATAAACCAGCCCTATACAACTCCTTTTATTAGTGAATTAATTTTGTCTGTCTGTTACTCATTCTCACTAAACAAAATAATCGGAAGTAATTCTTGCACAGTCATTGTATTCCTTTTATACTGATTCTAAATATAGAATCCATGTGCTTTTTGAACATAATTATGAAAAAAAACTTGATAATGTTATAAGACATTAACACACTTTTAGCATAGTACTTTTGCTTCAAACAATTATCAAATGTTGCACAAAACATAGCTGTTTCATATATGTCACTTACAAATGCTCAATAGCAGATTCAATATATTGTACATACAGGGGTTGGACAATGAAAAAAAAAAAAAAAAGATTTTAGACTACAAGAATTTATTAGGATGGTGTAGAGCCTCCTTTTGCAGCCAATACATAATCAGTTCATATTCGGAATGATAGCTACAAGTCCTGGACAGTGGCCAGAGGGATTTTAAGCCATCTCTCTTGCTGAACAGTGGACAGGTCATTAGGATTGATATTGGGCCTAGGGAAGGCCATTATATCGGAGCTCAAGCCATCACTGATCCACCCCCATGCTTCCTCTTGCATCAACAGTTAATTCTGTTGGATGTGGTTCGTACTTCAGTGTGGTATGCTGACATCACCCTGGATAACGACCGGGGCTCTCGATGCACCACAAAGACTTGCTGTTCTGGTCACAGATACACCAACAATTTATCCACTTTTGAACTCTTATATGTCTCTCATTATGTTGTGTGCTTTGCAATTTTTTTGTACAGCTGTGCTATTGCAATCATTGAATATTAGCCACCAGGCTGTTCAAATATAGCCATGAAGCCAATAATCATTTTTCATGTTTCAGTTGTTAGCAATCAAGTGGCGTTTTGTACATGTGTAATCTTAAAACGCAAAGGTCTGTGAATATGAATTCTGAAATTTAAAATGAACAAATCCTGTTTTCAAGTTTGTTTATCATTGGAATTGACGTATTCAGGGAGTTCTAGTGGGTCTTTGCATGATCGGGTGTAGATGTGGTTTTAACAAAGACTAGATCAGAACATTCCACTTCATCCTGGAGAAAGAGCAAAGGAATCGATTACACCTAATTACACACAGCATTGGATATAACCATATATATCATGACATTTCATCCAGCAGTTTATGAAACATTAAGTCTCAACAGCAGCAAATACTGGCACTCAAAATGACAGAGATGTATTTTCAAAAATGAAAGAGTTAAAATATTCTACTTAAGCTTAAATAAAACCAGTTTATACACACATATTAATACGTCATATTATATTTATTGAAACTTTTTAAACTAAATTAGAAACAAGTAACAATACAAATATTTGGTGTAATTAAATGCATTTATGCAGTTGAAGGTTCAAAAACACATTATTTTCAACATACTGTACATTATTGTTTCTCCTCCATGCCTCCTCTTTCTGAAACGCATCGTTTTATACAAAGCTCATCAGTCTGAAAAGCGAGGTGTTCTCAGACTGGCCAGCTGTCCAGTGCATTGTGATTGGCCGAATGTTTTAAACTTGTGACGGAAATGTTATGCCCTTCACCATACTGTGATGATGTGTCCCGGTCAGAACAAGCTGCAACAGCGAGAATAAAAAAAGTATATTCCTTCTTGCATGAACATTTGGGTGGCGTTATGCAAATCTTCCTACATAGTGATGTAGACATGTAGGGGCATGTTAAAAATAGGTGTTTTCAGAGGGTGTGGACAAGTCTTAATTTTTATAAAGAATAACTCTTTGGATTTGATACTTAAGTATGCACCAAGAGCTTCAAACACTCCAAAGAGAAAGGAAAATTTGAAATCGCATCATATAACCCCTTTAAATAATTCCATTGCATCTGTTCAGGTTTAGCCAGTTCAGTGCAGTAACAGGGCAGAACCACAGACTCTCCTGCTTATCCAGTCACTGCTAATGTCTTTCTGTTCTCAACCAAATCACACCCTGAAAACATTATACAGAATATTTTCTAATATTTCAGATTAAACTGCAGTTAAGGTGCTATCCTAAAATAATGTCAGGATACAATTTTATAAATATAGTTGCAGTCAAAAAGGCCGCAAATTGTATGCATTGTTGTAAGTACAAGAGAAAATCTAAAGTGGATGTGAAATTTAAATATATCTGTCACATGCTCCAAATTTGCACTTACCTTTAATATTTAAGTGAACATGTGTCATACTATTTGATTTGGTTAAACAGCTATAGTAGCCCTGGTCATTCATTCTGAGGTCAGAAATGAGAAGAGACAGATTTGTTGGAGAATGTTCATTAAACAGCACACGTCTGCCGTTGTATTTCTCATTTTGAAATATTTGAATCCATTGATTTCTCCCCTCCAAAAACTCCAAAAAGCAACTGAAAACTACTGCCATACTGTATAGTGGCTATTGATATTTTTGATGTTTTTATATTTGATACCATCATTAGCCACCAGATGTCACCAAAGTCACAAATCTTTTTAGGTTTTGGCTGTCTGAATTTACTGGAATATATACAGGTGCTGGTCATATAATTAGAATATCATCAAAAAGTTGTTTTATTTCACTAATTTCATTCAAAAAGCGAAACGTGTATATTGTATTCATTCATTACACATAGATTGATATATTTCAAATGTTTATTTATTTTCATTTTGATGATTATAACTGACAACTAAGGAAAATCCCACATTCAGTATCTCAGAAAATTAGAATATTACTTAAGACCAATACAAAGAAAGTATTTTTAGAAATCTTGGCCAACTGAAAAGTATGAACATGAAAAGTATGAGCATGTACAGCACTCAATACTTAGTTGGGGCTCCTTTTGCCTGAATTACTGCAGCAATGCAGCGTGGCATGGAGTCCATCAGTCTGTGGCACTGCTCAGGTGTTATGAGAGCCCAGGTTTCTCTGATAGTGGCTTTCAGCTCTTCTGCATTCTTGGGATATTCTTGCATATCGCATCTTCCTCTTCACAATCTCCCATAGATTTTTTATGGGGCTAAGGTCAGGCGAGTTTGCTGGCCAATTAATAACAGGGATAACATGGTCCTTAAACCAGGTACTGGTAGTTTTGGCACTGTGTGCAGGTGCCAAGTCCTGTTGGAAAATGAAATCTGCATCTCCATAAAGTTGGTCAGCACAGCAGCAGGAAGCATGAAGTGCTCTAAAACTTCCTGGTATATTGCTGTGTTGACCTTGGACCTTAGAAAACACAGTGGACCAACACCAACAGATGACATGGCACCTCAAACCATCACTGACTGTGGAAACTTTACTCTGGACCTCAAGCAACGTGGATTGTGTGCATCTCCTCTCTTCCTCCAGACTCTGGGACCCTGATTAGAGATCATAACTTTGAACCACTCAGCAGCAGTCTAGTCTTTTTTGAAGCGAGATGCTTCTGACGCTGTCTGTTGTTCAAGAGTGGCTTGACACCAGGAATGAGACAGCTGAAACCCATGTCTTACATATGTCTGTGCTCACAATCCTCTCCAGGGTGCGGTTATCCCTATTGCTTGTACCCTTTTTTCTACCACATCTTTTTCTTCCCTTCGCCTCTCTATTAATGTGCTTGGACACAGAGCTCTGTGAACAGCCAGCCTCTTTTGCAATGACCTTTTGTGCCTTGCCCTCCTTGTGCAAGGTGTCAATGGTCATCTTTTGGACAACTGTCAAGTCAGCAGTCTTCCCCATGATTGTGTAGTCTACAGAACTAGACTGAGAGACCGTTTAAAAGCTTTGCAGGTTTTTTCAGTTAATTCGCTGATTAGAGTGTGGCACCAGGTGTCTTCAATATTGATCCTTTTCACAGTATTCTAATTTTCTGAGATACTGAATTTGAGATTTTACTTAGTTGTCAGTTATAATCATGAAAATTAAAAGAAATAAACATTTGAAATATATCAGTCTGTGTGTAATGAATGAATATAATATACAAGTTTCACTTTTTGAATGTAATTAGTAAAATAAATATTAAATCTGACATAAAATAAGCATATTTCACATAAAAAGTAACAAAGGTAAATAAATAAATAAAAAATCACCAAAAAGTGCATAAAGTATATATTTTCTTTCCATAACATGTTTCGGTAACACTTTAGAATAAGGTTCCATTAGTTAATGTTAGTTAACTACTTTCGTTAACATGAACTAAGCAAGAACAATCCTTCTAAAGCATTTATAAGTCTTAGTTCATGTTAATTTCAACATTTACTAATGCATTATTTAAATCAAAAGTTGTGCTTGTTAACATTAGTTAATGCACTGTGAATTACCATGAACTAACAATGAATAAGTGTATTTTCATTAACTAACATTAACGAAGATGAATAAATACAGTAATAAATTTATTATTCATTGTTTGTTCATGTTAATTAATACATTAACTAACATTAACTAATGGAACCTTATTCTAAAGTGTTACCCATGTTTCTCTCTTTTCCTATTTAAGCAGTGTATGTACTGTATTGACCGATCATTACTATCAGTTTTCACTGCACCACATTTAAATTGGTGTATTCATTTTTAGTCACACTTGCACTATGACTGAAATGTAGATATTTGAGATTTTAGGTATATTTATGACCAACAGTCTCACAATTTTTTATACCACACTGTTTTGGAAATGTGAATATCGTTGGACTGCAATTTAAGCTAAATCTTTCACACTGCCACAAGGAAGAAATTATTGTCTTGAAGTTGCAGAAGTGAAAGTATGTAGATGGAATGAAGAAACTTAATTTCTAGGAACGCACGGTCATCATGCTAAAAAACAACAACAAAAAAACAGAACAAACAAAAGTAATGCATACATTCAGAGAGCAGCCCAGGACAGTCCACTTACTCACTGATATGGCAGATGCCATTAGGACATCAGGAAAGGACAAGGCCAGCTGTCCAGTCTGTCAAGATCTACTGAAAAATCCAGTGACTTGTTCGGCGTGTGTTCTGAGTCTGAAGCAGGACTGTCCAAAGGGATCCCACAGCTGTCCTCAGTGCAGAGAGATGTTCACTCCGAAATCTGTTCCATGCACATCCATCAAAGTTGATGATCTGCTGGAGAGAAAGAAAAGAGTGGAGCTACCTTCTTCAAACAATCCTTCAGATCCAAGCTATGCTGGACCCGGAGACGTACGGTTTGATGAATGCACTGGAAGAAAACACAAGCTGTCAAGTCTTGTTTAATGTGCCTGGCTTCCTTCTGTGAAAGTCACCTACTGTAATAGCTCACACCACAGTGCCCTATCTGAAGAGAAACAAGCTGATCGAAGCTTCCCCAGACCTGCAGGAAAACATCTGCTCCCAACATGACAAACTCAATGAATTCTACTGCTGTACAGACCAAAAATGTATTTTTGAACATGATACGAACACAAAGAACATGATACCGCTGACATTGAAACAGAAAGGACGGGAAACAGGTGAGGACTCATTCATCTTACTTGATGGGTTCAAACGATTTTTGATGTTTACATCAGTTCTCTAAGGTAAAATGGTTGTAAAATGCTGTAAAATGAAAGTTGCATATGAGAGCACATTATCAAAGCAGTAAACTAGTTAGACAAGTCAGATACCAGTCACTTAATATGCTTCCTTGATGAGCTACATGTTTTCTACCCTATGAGATTGCAGGAAAGCAATTGGATGTACAGCAAAGAATAAAGGAAAAAAAAGAAAGAGCTAGAAGAGCTGAAACAGTCCTTAGGTACACTAAAAGTATAAGAAAAACCACTGCAGGAGCAAACATGAGCGGATGAATACTGTAGATAAGAGAGATAAACACACATTGGAAATTAATCTATGCAATGGTTCTGACTACATTTATGGCTTTTATTATGAAAACTTGGTTTGCAGCTCTCTCTGCTTTCTAATAGTGCTCTGGTTGTGAAAACCAGCTCTGACATAGCAGAGCTGATCAGAGCTCAAGAAAAAATAGAATATAGTTGAGTTGCACTGCTTCACGAGCAGCTGGAGCAGTAGATCGCTGAGCTCCACGGGAGAGACACTGCTTCAGAAACATTTAAACACGGATAATAATGTTTTATTATTTTATTATATAATGTTATATTTGGCAAGGAGGACCACAAAATTATTTCAAATGGTGAGAGAAAAAAACATTTATATAAATGTACATAAGTGAAACTTTCACAATAATAACGCACTTATTTTATCTATATGTTCACAGTTAATTTTCAGTTGAGATTTCCTTTTGAGCCAGTAAACGGTGAGGATTTTCTTGGTTGTAAGTGACCCATAATACTGTACATATACTCATGTACAATGTTGCAAAACTGTTTTTCATTTATTTAAAAACATCTCTAATCTGTTCTCTTTAATTAAACATTTGTGTACACATTTGTGTTTTTTCGTGCCTGCTTTTTATCTCCAGATTATCATGTTTCCACTGGACAGCACTACTGCTCATGATGAACTCCGGATTTCTGAAAACACCAGAAAAGCAATATGCCGTGAGACAATCCGACTCTATATTCAGCATTCGGACAGATTTGATTTTTGGCCCCAGGTGCTATGCAAAGAAAGTATAACTGGATGCTGTTACTGGGAAGTTGAATAGGAAAAGGGAATATTTGGGGTCTATATTGCTGTTTCATATAAAGGGGTGGGAAGAAAAGGACAGGATCGTGTGCACTGGTTTTGACACAACAGTCAGTCCTGGAGTCTGAAATGTTCTCCATCACCTTGTGTCTGGCATGACAACAATAAAACTGAGACCGCAGGACCTTTATCCTCTAAAATAGGGGTGTATGTTGACTATAAAGCAGGAAATCTTTCTTTTTATGACATTTCTGACAAGATGAACCTCTTACACAGAGTCCAGACCACATTCACTCAGCCCCTCCATCCTGGGTTTTGGTTCAGTATGTCTTCCTCAGTAACACTGTGTGACCTGTAAATAAGCTTAGCAGAAGTGTGATGCTTTTGCGGTTTATGAAGTATCTGTGGAATGTTACTTTTATTAAGAACGTAAAACAAAGCAAGCACTACATACTAATTAAATATTTTTGTTGCACATAAATGTTCTATACTGTGAGAAGCTAGAAAAGTGAAATGTTTGAAGGCATGAAATATACACTTTGCCTAGTATAATTTAAACATTTTTTTAACAAATATTATTTTCCTATATATATATGTAATAGCGACACAAAATATATATTACATACATTATATTTTAGCTTTCATATTTAAAGAATGCATGTAAAAAACACTGCACTGTAAATGCTAGTAGAGGGGGACTGAATCGGGTGATGAAAGAATCAGAAGGTTTTGGAGTCTTATAGTTCTTACTGGAGTTATGACCCAAATACAGCAAAATACTGGATTTTATATTTATTTCGTGTGTGTAAAATCTTGTGCAACTATTTTGGTATTGTTCTACTCCTGTTGATCCAGTAGGTGGAGACATTTCTTCAGACATCGATGGGAGTCAGCAAAAAGAGAAGGAAAAAAAGCCTGAAAAAAAAAAAAATGAATCCAAGCGTTGTCATTACAAAATATATAACTGAATGAATCTTCCTGTCGTTCATCATGAATTCATGTTAATCAATGTATTCTGTAGCCTACACGTTTAGTTATATTTAACATGGAATAAAAATCACATTTGATATCATATTCAGTGTTACTCTTCTCATTCTATCACTCATTTTATTTATTCATAATTACAACACAGTGAACACACATTGACAATGGACATGCTATACTAACAGTTATAATCGTTAAACAACCAGAAATGTCCAAAGCCTGTGTATGCCTATGTATATTTACTGTATATTAAAAAGTAGACATTTCTTTTTTCACCAGTAAAGAGTCAGATAGTCACCCTCCAGTCCAGGGAGAACAAAACAGATCTAGGCGTATGTGAGACTCCATTGTATATCTTAGCATACAGTACTCATTAAATCTTGTATAACGTGTTTAACTTCTGTGAAACTCAATTGAAACCTGCTTCACCACTTCAGTTCAAACCTCAAACTCACTTCCTACGTCCTTGTTTCGCTTGTGAAAACAGTTCAGGCTCGTGCCTCAGAAACTCCGTGTGGACTGGGGAATGGTTACGAATATTATAAAGAAGAAGAAGCTTTGGAAAATCGCCTAATGTAAAATTACATCAAAATGGTAATCTTTATATGAATAATAACACATTTTATATCTTCAGTATCATGAGGCACAGAAATGAATCGGTTACCATAGCTAGGAAACCTCAAACCTGCTATCCAACCACATGACTAATGTTTCGCTTTTCATTTGACCATCACACACAGAACGCAGTACTAGCATCTATAATGTTCACTCTGTTCCTGGAATCATAAAGGAGTATTAAAATAAATAAATAAATAAAACCAGGTCGAGAAGATGCAGAGAACAACCACGCAGAGAATCCAGGAGAAACAGAAAACAATAGAGGAGCTGAAACAGGTTGTGAACACACTGAAGGTGAGAGATGATCCTTTTCTTTTGCACTATATATATATTCAACAAAGATTAAACTAAAGTTAAACTAGTGGCAGTTTAAAAACATTTATGTTAATATATATATATATATATATATATATATATATATATGTATATGTATATATGTATATATATATATATATATATATATATATATATATATATATATATATATATATATATATATATATATAAAATCCCCACAAAAATATTAATCACAACTGTTTTTAACATGTTAATGATAATGATAATGATAATAATATAAGAACTGTTTCTTGAGCACCAAGAATGATTTCTGAAGGATCATGTGACTCTGATTCTGAATTAAAAGCATCAGAAAAAAAAGTGAAACTTAAAGTTAAACTGGACTACTTTTTTCTCCTCACAGCACTCTGCTCAGACAGCGGTGGAGCACAGTGAGAAGATCTTCACTGAGCTCATCCTCTCTATCAAGAGAAGACAGCATGAGGTGACCCAGCTGATCAGAGATCAGGAGAGGACTGAAGTGAGTCGAGCTGAAGGACTCCTGGAGCAGCTGGAGCAGGAGATCACTGACCTCCAGAGGACAGACACAGAGCTGGATCAACATCCACACACAGAGCAACATTTTCCTTTTAAGGTAACGCCACAGGTTGCTTGAATCATTTTCTCTGGTTCAGTGCAAAACATTTGTTATATAAATGTTTTTCTCAATATAAACTTTTCAGAAACTCTCTGATTCTTCTGAATATGATCAGTCATCCAGTATGACTGTTAATCATATTCTGTTTGATGGACTGAGGAAATCTCTGTCTGATTTAAAACAACATTTTGAAGATTTTTGTCAGGAGGAGATCAGTAATATCATCTCTGTTGGTAAGAGACTCCTTTAAATCATTTAAATCATTTTCACTCTCAAAAGTTTGTATTTTTTTTAATCTGTTACTTTTTATCTTACATGACCAGTAGACATTTAATTATTTTATTTAATTTTGTACTTCTCTGTTCTTTTATAGTGGCAAGAATTCAGATTTTACCATTAACCAGAATCAGGAATCACTTTAAACAATGTAAGTCTCTGTATGTGCTTTATTATGTACCATATATGTGCAGTGATTTTAACAAAAAAAAAAAAAATTCAATTGTTGGCAATAACTGATTATAACAATTTTCCATAGATTTTTGTAGCTTTACCCTTGATCCCAACACAGTGGTTGAAGACCTCGTCCTCTCTGAGAACAACAGACAGATGACATATACTGGGCATTTAGGGATTTATAAGTTCCCCTGCAAGGTGTTTTGCAAGGAGAGTGTGTTTGGACGCTGCTATTGGGAGGTGGAGTGGAGCGGGAGATGTGTGCATATATCAGTCTCGTATAAAGAAATGAGTGGCAGAGGAAAGGGATTAGTTGGTACGTTTGGAAACAACAACACATCTTGGAGTCTGCAGTGTTTTCCCAAGCCTGTTTTCTGGCATAAGAGCAGTAAAACAGAGATCTCAAGACCTCTGTCCTCTAGGGTAGGTGTGTTTGTGGACTACAGTGCAGGGACTCTGTCTTTCTACAGTGTCTCTGATACAGTGACCCTCTTACACCGCGTCCAGACCACATTCACTCAACCCCTGTATCCTGGATTTTGGTTCAGCGCATTAGGTTCTGGAGATCTGCTTAATCTAGACAACTCTGGGTCAAACACCAGTGTGTTCTCCTCAGTGAAACTATGTGATCCATAAACCAGTTTTGTGTTCCCCTTATTTAAATGCAGCATTGTGTATATATAAATATTAACAATCATAATGTTATCACATATTTAACTTTTTTTACAAGTAGTATGACAGGAATTATTATATTTTAAAAATTAAAATGTGTTTGTGTTTGTAAAACAAAACATTATAGCCTGGTTTAACGGAATTTTTATCTCCTTTCTGTTGACCTATGGAAGATTTTACGAAAATCTCAGCTGAGCAATAAAACAAGACAGTCTAATAAAGTGAAATGTTTGCTGCTTGATTATAGTGTAATTTATAAATTATAGTTTCCCATAGAAATTGTCTTACAAAAAGGAGTTTGTGAAAATGCAGTATAATTTTTTTTTAATAGAAATAAAATGTAATAACAAAATGAATGCGCAAGATGTAAAATCTCAGTGTAATCACTGTAACTCACTATATATCAATATTTTCTAGTGAAAAAAAATATATAAAATGGTTAGTCAAAGTAAGTGAACTAATGTAGTTAGGGATTCCTCTGACAAAAAAAATTAATAAAATAAAACAAAAAAGATGAATGCAAACGTTGTCATTACAAAATATATAACTGTATAAATTTTCCCGTAGTACTCCTAATATCCAATAGGGATAACCCTACGTCAAGGCAAACGGGAATGACCGAAATTACGACATTACGCGTAGAGCGTCATGCGAGCATTTTTATTTACGTATTGTTGATATCTAGCGTGATAAAAATGGCGTCTACGTGGAAAATGCGTTTAACGGTTGTTTATTTAAGCATCTTATTTGTCCTGGCCAACGCACAATCGAAACAAATAACCAAGGTACGTGACATTTCTCATATTTTTAGATCGTTTCCTGTCTCTGATACATTCACGTGTACGTTAGCAGCACAAAGGCTTATCTGATTGATAGATGTAACGTAGCTACACAATAGTTTGGTCTGACACATTTAAAGATATTGTCGGTTTAATATTCACGGTTAGTTTACACAAAACAGTGTCTTTCAGCATTGAAAACGTAAGCACTTTACTGTCAAGTCGGAGTCCTGTAAACAGCCGCGTTTGTCATTGTGTATGTGGTTTGTTTCACAGGAAACGGTTGTGTTAAATGTGACAGCGGTTAGTGTAACTAACCAGACTAAGTACAGTGTACAGGTAAGATAATAAATCGTGGAATATTTACACGAAAATGGAGCGTCACATCCATATTATGTTGTTCTGTGAAGGCGTGATCATTTAAAATGATTTCTCATCTCCTTTCAGATACATTTAAATATAGGTCTTTTGGACAATGAAACGTTTATTAATGGAGCTCTTCTCAAGCCTTCAGAAGTCACAAGGATGACCTGTCCAGCTTTATTGTGTATGTATCTTTGTCTGCCTTCTTTTCACATTGAATGAATTACACTTCTTCTAACAATGAAAAATGCAAAGAAAGTAAAAGACCCGACCATACATAAACAAATAATTAGCTAACAGTTGTATTATGTGTTGCATAAGTACTGCAATGTATAGGCTATTGTTAGTAAATGTTTGTTAATGCATTAACTAACATTAAAGGAATTGTTCACACAAAAATAGACAAATTGCTGAAAAATCACTTACCCTCAGGCCATCTAAGATGTATTAGAAGTTTGTTTCTTCACAGAAAGAAGATTTAGAGAAATGTAGCATTACATCCCTTGTCCAACAGTGGATCCACTGCAATGAAAGGGAGCCGTCAAAATGACGGTCCAAATAACTGCTAAAAACATCAGTCCTTCCAGTTTGTTAACCTGCATGCTTGTAATTAATCAAGAGGTTAAATTTTAACTTCAATCCATTGCTTCAAGCCGAAATATGAGTCCTGTATCCATTATATTGCTTGCTTTTGTTGATTGACTGGACTGTTTGAACGGTTTGAACTGTGACGGCACCCATTGACTTAAGAGGATCCATTGGTGAGCAAATGATGTATTACTGAATTTCTGCTGTTCTGATGAAGAAACAAACTTCATATTTAGGATGGTTTAAGGGTGAGTAAATTTGAATATTATTGCTGAACTCTTCCTGCAATAGCGGAAATTAAATTTTTCTTTGTGTTTGCAGTGGATGGTTCTAATGTGAGCTCTAGAAATCTTACGGATGGGTTGGTCAGCAGTGAGCTGAGGCTGATGCTCAATCAGTCATATGTTCAGAGTGATGCTGGAGAGCAGCTTCTGTTACTCGTCCTGAGTCAGGAGATAATCCAGCTAGCAGATGAAAAGGTTTTATTCATTACCCTGTAAATGATAACTGCCAAATGAATTATTTTTCATATCTGTTATGTCCTTTCTAGAGTAATTGAGTCTTAAATATGGAATGACTGCTTTAATGATGGAACAGATCTAAACTCTAGAATGCGGCTGTGCACGTGAATGCCTGATGCTGTATATTTTGTAGGTCCAGCAGCCAGATGTGTGTGAGGTGGAGATCCTGTGGAACCAGAGCTCTGAGGAGATCACACAGGTGACCAGTATTTACCCTTCATCAAGAAGCAAGCTCTCAGACATCCCACGAGAGAGTGACGTCTTGGTGACTAATGCATCCATACGTTATACAGGTTAGATAGATTCATGGAGCAAAATGCCTGTTGTTTTGTAATCTCCAAAAAATGACTGATTCTTTAAACTGGAAGGATCTTTATGAATGGTTTTCTGTCTTCACAGTTGAAGACCAAGTGCTTACTACCAGCCACTATCTACTCAAACATCCAGAGACCACTCAGGAGGAGATCGCAGCTCCAGGGAAACTTCCTGAAACACCCTTGCGGATGGACCCTGAAACTCTGTATGAGTCCAGAGAGGAAGAGGAAATGACTTCAGATTCCTTACTGCTCGAGTCTCCTCTGAGTGGGTCTGTGTCCTCCTATAGTGTAAGTGACTGTGAACTGTTAACTCTTGGACCATATTAAACCGTTTCCACAAAAATATTAATCAGCACAAAGGTTCCTTGAGCTGGGTATTGGCATATTAGAATGATTTATGAAGGATTATGTGACAATGAAAACTGGAATAATGGCTGCTGAAAATTCAGCTTTGCAATCATGGGAAATATTTTAAATTGTAATAATATTTCACAATATAACTGTTTTTCTTTGGGGAGCACGAGAGACCTAAACATAATTTTTTTACTGTTCCTCAACCGTTATGTAAATATAATTAAGAATTAAAATATAATTAATACATTTTTAAAACTAGTAACTCTGGATGACCTTAATTTCCTCATATTTTTTAAAAATGTCCTGTTATTCTGTAGTGTCGTTTCCTCATGTGTTGTTATTGTGTGTGTTGGCAGGTTGCGTGTCAGTGGGTCAGGGGGCTGAGAGAGAAACTGAGGCGCTTCTGGTCTGACTCTATCCCACTCTTCTTCTTGATCATGTGGGTGGTGGTGGTTGGTGTAGCAGGTTCAGCTGTCATCATTAAGATCCTGGATCTTTTGTTCCCCTCCTGTGAACAAAGGTACAACCTGCACCAACCCTGCATCAAATGCATGGTCATTTCATTTAGTTCCATAGATGGATTACAAGTGCTATACAGGTTAGTTCGCTGATTATCACACATAAATAATACATGGCTCTCTTCTGTCTTTTTTAGGGGATTTTTTCATTTGAATCCAGAGACTCTGATGCCAGATGATGAAAAAACAGAGGCTAATAGATAACATGGAGGGAGAAACAACTGAAAAAAGCATTTTGATAGATAAGTGATGGATGCGTTCTCATTAGTTCGGTTATGTGGCTTTATTTGGTTGACAATACCAATGATTTCAATGTAGCACTTTTAAAAGAAAAAAAAGATTCCCCGACATTTCCTAATGAAACAGATTTCTATTTTCACATCTGTGTCCGTTTAACAGCATAATCAGTAAACTACTTTTTGTATTTTCACTACATTGTGAGGTGGGAACAGGTGCATATATTTAAATATGCACAGTCCCTAAAATATATTTGCCTTTTTTCCTCTAAAGTGTTTGTTTTATGGTAATACTAGGTATTGCTTTGCCTGTTGTATGGACATGACATTGTGTCATTACTGACAATTAAAGGGTACAGCATTATAAAGGACAAATGGACAAATAATCCATTAATGTAAAGGACCATCAATATAACTTTAATAGCTGATTTAAACTGTCCATATTATTTAAATGGATTATTTCTCTGTTTTAAATGGATTGTATAAAACTGTTGCTTAATGTTAATAATCATGTTGTGTCAGCTATTGCCTGTTATGTTAAGCATGCACAGCAGCAATACATTTCAACTCTGACCTGCATTAGATGAATGAAATGAAGATTTGTACACTGGGGTCTGAGCAGTGTCAAAGCATTCACCATCACATCACAATGTTTCAGTCATTTCAAGCGATGTACCTCAACATTTTAAACATTTCAGCAGGATGCTTATATTTCAGTGTAGCCATTTCATTGGCTTTTAATGAAATGGGTCATTTTCTGTCATTCTGATGCATTATGATGTTTTTCCTCCAAGTTTGTTACAAGAGTAAATTCTGCTCAAATTATTTTGTCTCCGAGTCTTTAAAAAAATATTTATTTCAACAAAATACATCATTTTAAAACTTGATCATGGCAATGGAATGTTAGTAATGAAAAGAAACAAGTTCCATAGTGTTTATAAAAGTCAAGTGCTGTACACCTTTAAGACATGCTGGTCTCATCAATATTAAGACAATTGTCCGATGCTGGAAACTTTGGCCTTTAAATCAACCACAGGAGCAAAAAACTTTTTTAGCTTGCATAGCTTTTCGCTTCAAGTAGCATTTGGAGACAACAGAGAATAGCTGGACAGCTGGTCTTTGGTCATTGGCAGTGATTTTGCAAGTAAAGATCAAACAATCCTGTGTCCACATTAACATTATTGTCTGTACACACTACAGTTAGGCAGCACATCATGGGGCTGTTTGTTATAAGAGCACCAAAACAGGTTTCCCAGACTCCAGCACTCTGGATTTACTGGATAATTAGTTCAGCCTTCATCCTTACAAACTGATGCGAGTGAATTTCAGTTTAAGAGAAAGCTTAACCTGTATCAAGCGAAGCAGCTCTGAAAAGTCCTGTATGTACAACCAATTCTATTACTATTATATATTAAACTATTACTGTGAATCTGTAAACTCAAGATACAAACCTCATTTAAGGCAAAGACTTCCACCCTTTGATTTCAGTCTGGTACAGGGTGGAAGTGCTCGGAGATTTAGTGAAAACTGACCCTCAGTCTTTCAAAGTGCTAACGGTGACTGTAAGGAGGAACGAATAAGGTTCTTTGGCATCATCAGCAGGAGCCAAACTCCGCTATCCACTTTTCATATTTTTCTAGGTCAGCAGCAGATACAGACTTGGACACTTTCTTGAGTGCCGTCTCAAAGTCCTCCATTGTAGTGGGCATGTGCATCTCATCTTTCGACAGGTTTCGTATCTCCTCAGGGGTCAAGCCCTCAATCCGCCTTCTCATTGCCATCAGGGACGCATCTCTGCAATTATTCAAAAACAGTGAATCACTTCTAGAATTGTGGGACTTTTAAGCATTGCAAATAAATTCAGGTTGCACACAAAAGAAAGGCTGCAGGCACCTGCAAACATTGGTGATGTCAGCACCAGAGTATCCCTCCATCTGCTCAGCGATCTTGTTCCACATTGACATCACTGGCCAGCTCCAGCTCCTTCAGGCTGATCTTAAGTAACTCCACTCTTCCTTTAGCTTCAGGAATACAAATGATGATTTCAAATACTTTCATTATGTTTATGTATCTTGAGCGGGAGATGTATTAAGCTGATGTCATTTAATACGGTCTGATGGGTAATTCTGAATACCTGAGGGCAGAGGAATGTAAAATCCTCTTCTCTAGCCTGCGTCTCAGAGCTTCATCGATGTCCCATGGGAAGTTGGTGGCTGCCAGAACCATGACCATCTTCGAAGGGTCGTTTTCAGACGTCCCACCAACACCTGGAAGCACAAGAAGTTTATGTATTGATTTTTCTTTTTTCAGAGCAGTTTGACACTAATAAACAAGAATGTTGCAGTAAAGCACTTCTACAGAAGATGTGTCATTAACAGCTCAATTAGAAATTCAAATAATAGCTCGGCACAAGGCAATAGTGTTTATTCAGCTTATATCAGTTTGTGATGTTGATTAAATTCAGTTCAATAACAGGGGTCAATGTTGCAAAGTTAGTTTCATTATGCGGCTCCATTCAAATTCTCTTCCAACAGTGTCTGTGCAGTTAAATTGACAATATTACTGAACATGAAATACTTTTAAAGCTTTTAAATTCTACAGTTTGTATGAAGCAGTACCATCCATCTGGACGAGTAGTTCAGCTTTGACACGTCTGCTGGCTTCATGTTCCTCAGAGTTTCCTCTACGGCTACAGATGGAGTCTATCTCATCAATGAAGATGGTGGTGGGGCGTAAAAGCGTGCCTGTGTGAACATGCAAACACACAAATGTATGTATGGTTTATTGTATGTATAATTTTGCTACCATTTTAAATTGGTTAAGGAGGAGTAGTGCAGAAGGTGATTTTACCATCTCAAACAGCAACCGCACAAGTTTTTCCGACTCTCCTCTGTATTTGGAGGTGAGGGTGGAGGAGGACACGTTAAAGAAGGTGGTTCGGCACTCAGTGGCAACAGCTTTGGCCAGCAATGTCTTTCCTGTTCCCGGTGGACCCACCATCAACACTCCCTAAAATCATGTTCAGTTACGGTGTATTAGAAATATGGTATATAATCTATATACACACATAATGCAGAATATAATATAGTATATATGTAACATATAATGCAGCAAAGATGGTAGTACATATAAAAGTATGTTTCACAGCTGTTAAATAATACAGTCTCAAATAATTAGTTACACTTTTTTTCCGACAGTTAAGGGATTTATAACATAAAAAAAAAATCCACTTCAAACCAAATGCTGTACTTTGAACTTATCAAAGAATCTTTAAAAAGTGTATCAGTTTCTACAAAAATATGAAGCAGCACAACTGTTTTCAATATTCTTAGGAAGTGCTTCTTGAGCTCCAAATCAGCGTATTACA